>NW_007257280.1:1082779-1104958 GCF_000164805.1 Carlito syrichta | reverse complement strand
CGGCGATCCTTCCGCCTCAGCTTTCCAAGTAGCTGGAACTACAGGCGCACGCTACCATGCCCGGTTAATTTTTGATTTATTGTAGAGATGAGGTCTTGCCAAGTTGCCCAGGCGGGTCTCGAACTCGCGGGCTCAGGCAATTCACTCACCTCTGCCTCCCAAAGCGCGGGATTACAGGCTGAGCCATCAAGCCCGGCCTGTGGCTGTCTTCTTAACAAACTTTACAGAGAAGCACCTCTTAGGTGAAAATATAGGCATAATCTCAACCAAGAATGGCTCTCACTCCTAAATCATTCCAGTCTAGAAAACAAGTCAATAATTCATTTTCTTTTATTTTTGTTTAATTTTGCCAAACCCATTAGTTAATGAATAACATAAAGTATCTAACTCTTCAGAATTCAACTGCTATTATTATTCAGTCAACTCTAAGCATAATTTAATCCCAGGTCAAAAGGAGCCGTGTATATTTGTACTACAAGCATATAAGGTAGAAATCTGAATGTGACAATCTGGACTAAGTAAGTAATTACAATAATATGATTTAACCCCAAACAGAACAAATCCCCAAAGCCTAAGCTGGCTTTTCCTCAGTAAGTCTCTCTGGCCTCCCTAAATTCCCATAATTCTAAAACAGGAACATTAGCCTATAATGGGCATAACTTCATTTTGGAAAAAAAAAAAGTTTTACATTTATCAGTGACTTTTGGTTCTAAAGTAACAGAAAAATGGTTGAATAGTACATTTAAATACTCTGAATATGTATGTGTACTTTTATTGTGAATTGCTTTCCCTACAAGGATATTGTTCGCACTTAAACAGTGAGCAACTGAAATATTAATAATGAAAAGTAATGTTTAATTAACTTGCTTTTATCAGACACCATGCCCACTGCTATATTTAGCAAGGGAACTAATAGAGAAAGCTGCTGCAGAGTTAGTCAGCACATCAGGCTGTTAAATATCAAAGAGCAGAGGAGGCCTTTTGTCTCAGTATTGAGCCAGAGACTGAAAATGCGTCTATTTTTAGCATTTCCAGAGGAGGATAACAAGACGTGAAACACAATAATCAGGAAAAATGTCATACTCGACCTAAGTACACGTTTATCACAGGAAAAATGCCGGGAGGGTGGCAGCCTAAGCAAGAGGTCTGCCAGGAAGTCAGACTTCATCCTCATAAGTGAATGCTTTAAAATAATTTATCTTTTATTATTATTATTATTATTTTTTTGAGTCACGGTCTCACTCTGTTGTCCAAGCTGGAGTGCAGTGGCACTATCACGGCTCACTGTAGCCTCCAACTCCTGGGCTCAGGTGATCCTTCCACCTCAGCCTCCTGAGTAGCTGGGACTACAGGCGTATGCCACCACACCCAGCTGATTTTTTTATTTTTTTATTTCTGTAGAAACAGGGCCTTGCTGTCTTGCTTAAGCTGGTCTTGGACTCCTGGGCTAAAGCAATTCTTTCGTCTCGGCCTCTCAAAGTGCAGAGCTTACGGGCGTGAGCCACTGCACCCAGCCAATAATTTATCACCGAAAAAGCCAAGACTCCCATCTACACTGGAAGAGGCCCTTGGGAGTAATACAGAGTATTGGGTAGGTGATAAGGTTTTTTCCTAGAAGCACTTTCATGTAGTCTATTTTAGCGTGTAAGCACTCAGAAAGTATCATCAGTGCAATTGAAGAGAAGGATTAAAAGAATAAAAGAAAAGCATTCTCTTCAGGGTGAGCTTCTGTTTTCTTAAGATTCTTTTATTTTGAGAATGTATATCCAGGTACAGGTGGGGTGGAGGAGGAAATAGGTAAAAAATAGGCACCTTGTCAAGATAACCTAGCAATCTTAATATATTTTAAAGGTTTTATTGTATTAGGAAGGAAAACTGCATATTCTTAATAAACATATCATAAAAAGAAAGAAGCTTGAGCTTTGATTAGCAATGGTAAACTTTTATTTATTTTGGTATCGCAAGAACCTGGGCCAGTACTTGGCACACAGTAGATCTCAATAAATATTTGTTGAATAAATAAATGAATGGTTTCACATCAAGATGGTGAATTGAGCATATGCACAATTCTCCTCACATTGTTTTGAACACATGGGAATAATCTAGAAAGTCTTTAAGATATAGTTAAAAGTAGATAACCATTAAATATGAGAGGAAAATTGTTACAGGCCAGAACAGAGACAGAAACTACAATGGTCGGGTAGGAACAGTCTATGCTAGGGCTACAAGTCCATGAGAAAATGGGCCAAACTTGCTTACTGTGTGGTAGGGGACTAGAACCAGGATCCCAGTGTGAAGCCAAGGCGTGCAACCATGCTTCCAGCCTGGTCTGCCCACCAGGATTGTGCCAGAATCTCCTGATTGCCTAAGGCAGCAGCTGAGGCATAAAACTCTAGCTAACATGAGCCCTATACCTGGTGAGTATGGGCACTAGAACTGCTGTATCTTGCCAGAAGAAGCTTTTCATAACTTGAGGGGTTTAGACTGAGGCCACTGAGAAACCACCTCCTCTGGAATGGGAATGTAGAAGAAAATCCCCATAGGAAATTAGTTACCAAAAACTATAAAATTTATGGGGAAGGGCAACCCTTTGGGGTCCCCTCCCACTGTGGGAGCTTTTCTGTCCTCTCAATAAATCCTGCTTTCTAAAAAAAAAAAACTTATGGGGAAGATAGGTTCCATAAAAAGTGGCCAAGAGATCCAATATCTGAGGGAATGAAAATAACAGAATGATGTAAAAAGAGCTTTCAGCCAGGCAGGGTAGCTCATGCCAGTAATTCCAGCACTTTGGGAAGCCAAGGTGGGAGGATTACTTGAACCCAGGAGTTCGAGAACAGCCTAGGCAGCATAGTGAGACCTCAACTCTACAAAAAATAAAAAATAAAAAAATTAATTGGGCATGGTGGCACACGTCTGTAGTCTTACCTGCTCGGGAGACTGAGATGGAAGGATCACTTGAGCCCAGGAGTTCGAGGCTGTGGTGAGCCATGATTGGGCCACTGCACTCCAGCCTGGGTGACAGAGATCCCGATTCAAAAAAACAAAACAAAATAAAATAAAAACAAGAAGAACCTTTTTGTTTTTGAGTTGGGGTCTCACCCTGTCGCCCAGGCTGGAGTGCAGTGGCATGTTCATAGCCACTGTAGCCTCAACTTGCTGGGTTCAGGCAATCCTTCTGCATCAGCCTTCCAAGTAGTTGAAACTATAGATGCCGGCTACCATGCCTGGCTAATTTTTTTGATTTATTGTAGAGACGAGGTCTCACCGAATTGCCCAGACTGATCTCAAACCCCTGGACTCAGGCAATCCTCTAGCCTCAGCCTCCCAAAGCACTGGGATTACAGGCTTGAGCCACTGCACCAGGCCCAAAAAGAACCTTCAAGTAAACATGTTTTAAAATCTCCAAATTTAAAATTTTTGATTTCAATTCAATTTAAATGCTGTGATTTAAATCAAGATACAGCATAAACAACCTTTGTGTACCTAACCCTGAATTGTACCCTACATCTTTATAATGAAAATAAATAAATAAATAAATAAAATCAAGATACAGAATACTATGTGTGTAAAAAGGGGAAATATGCATATATGCATCTGCCAACATCTGCAAAACATATTTTGCAGGAAATTAAGGAAATTGATTACCTAGAGGAAGTGGGCATGAATGGGATTTCTCTGAGTATATTTTGTCTTTTAATTATATTAACATTTTACATACTCAAAAATAAATTGAATTAATATGAATAAAAACTAAAAAGCAATATAAACAAATAAATTAACCTAACTGCATATAAGACCGAAAATATAACTATGCAGTAGAAAAAAAATTATTCCAATAACTTTTGACACAGTAATCTAATTATGCACACTCTGTGGGATATATTATATAGATAAAAATAACAGGAAAGCAATCTTGAAAATTTCTTAGTGTTTTATGATTAGTAATGACATTGTTGTAGCCATTGTGAAGCTATTTTTTTAGGTTGGAAAGTATAGTTTATTTAGAAAGTAAGTAGATGCCGAACCAGGAGGCTTAAGCCTGTAATCCCAGCACTTTGGGAGGCCGAGGTGAGGCAACTGCCTTAGCCCACGGGTTTGAGAACAGCCTGGGTAACTTGGCGAGACCTCATCTCTACAATAAATCAAAATATTAGCCAGGTGTGGTAGCAGGTGCCTGTGGCTCTGACTACTTAGATGGGGGAGGAGGAAGAATCACCTAAGCCCAGCGGGTCGATGCTGGGTTGGCTGTGAGCATGACACTGCACTCCAGCCTGGGCCATGGAGAAAGACTCCAACTCAAAAAAAACAAGAGAATGAAGGAAGGAAAGAAGGAAGGAAGGAAGGAAGGAAGGAAGGAAGGAAGGAAGGAAGGAAGGAAGGAAAAGGAAAATAGAGAGAGAGGAGATTCACCTCCCCAATGTAGGGGAGGAGTTCAATGCCAAGAAACACAGCAAGCCATAGCTCAAACAGCTACATAGACAGACCAGTGTTTAACAAAGGAATGGCCTGAAGTTATTTTGTGTGTATTATTGGATTGAGAAAATAAGTAGATACACTGAAAATGCATACATGCATTGAAAGTCTGGATTCTCACTGCAGAAAAAGGGAAATACAAATTATGTTATGGAGGGAAGGAGTGGAAGGACCATGTGATATTGGGTTGAAATATAGCTATTAGTATGAACTCATGATTTTAAAATGTATATCTGTTGGCCAGGCTTGGTGGCTCAGCCTGTAATTCCAGCACTTTGGGAGGCCGAGGTAAGTGGATTGCCTGAGCCTGCGGGTTCGACACCAGCCTGGGCAACTTGGCGAGACCCCATCTATACAATAAATTAAAAAAAAAAAAAAATTAGCCGGGCTCGGTGACTCAGCCTGTAATCCCGCGCCTTTGGAAGGCTGAGGTGAGTGGATTGCCTGAGTTCGCGGGTTCGAAACCCGCCTGGGCAGCGAGACCTCATTTCTACAAGAAATCAAAAAATCAGCCGGGCGTGGTAGCCTGTAGTTCCAGCTACTCAGAAGGCTGAGGCGGAAGGATCGCCGGAGCCCAGCAGGTCGAGGCTGCGGTGGCCGGGAGCGGCCACTGCACTCCAGTCTGGGCGACAGAGTGAGACTCCAACTCAAAAAAAAATTAGCTGGGCATAGTAGCACACGCCTGTAGTTCTGGCTGCTTGGAAGGCTGAAGTGGAAGGATCACCTGAGCCCAGCAGGTTGACGCTGGGGTGGCCGTGAGCGTGCCACTGCATTCCTGCCTGGGCGACGGAGTGAGACTCCAACTCAAAAATAAAATGTATATCTGTCTACAGAAAGGGCCTGGAAGCAATGTCATCCCGGTAGCAATGCACACACAACACCTAGATCTTGTATAGTTTATCCTCATTCATGGTTTCACTTTCTGTGGTTTCAGTTACTCACAACCACAGTCCAAAAACATTAAATGAAAACTTACAAAAATAAACAATTCATAAGTTTTAAATTGTGGAATGTTTTGAGTAGCATAATGAAATCTTGCATAGTCCCACTCCGTCCCTCCTGGGTCATGAATCATCCCTTTGTCCAGGGTATTCATGCTATAGATGCCACCTGTCTGTCTTGATAAGAGTGGCATAGTATATGAAGTTCTCCGTGCTATCTGCGGTTTCAGGCATCCACTGGGGGAGAGGGTAGTTGGGGGAGAGAGGTCTTGGAATGTATCCTCTGAAAATAAGGTAGAACTACTGTATTTGTTTTAATTTATTTTTATTTTTATTTTTAGAGTCAGAGTTTCACTCTGTTGCCCAGGCTGGAGTGTAGTGGAACCATCATGGCTCACTGAAGCCTTGACCTCCTAGGCTCAAGAGATCCTTTCGTCTCAGCCTCCTGAATAGCTGGGACTACAAGCACATGCCACCACACTCAGCTAATTTTTTCTTTCTTTCTTTCTTTCTTTTTTTTTTGTAGAGATGAGGTCTTGCCATGTTACTCAGGCAATTCTCTCACCTCCGCCTCCCAAAGCGCTGGGATTTACAGGCGTGAGCCACTGTGCCTGGCCAACTACTGTATTTAAATATCACATGCCTCAGGCTAGGCTCTCTAGAAACAGATGCTGTGATGGAGTTTAAAGTACAAGATGTTTACTAGAGATCAACAAATGTATAACAATGGAGAAGCAAGCAGGACTGAGAAGAGAAAGAAGATTAACTGTGTTGCAGACTTCAACCTACCCAGTAGAGCACTCTGGCACTATTATTTTACCCCAACAGAATGTCTCTATGAAGGTGAAAAGTCAGGCCTTTATCCCCCGTCTCACTCAGTCACTGGATGTGGGCAGCCCCAGGAAGGGCATGCACTTAGGTAAAGGGGTTTTGCAGCAGAGGTAGGTCCTGAGGAAGCTGATGGCTGGAGGCTGCCTGCTGACCACACTCCCCACAATTGGGCAGCAAGTCCTTTCTTGAAAAGTGATATGGTGCCAGGTGCGGTGGTTCACACCTGTAATCCCAGCACTTTGGGAGGTGGAAGCGAGAGAATTGCCTGAGCCCAGGAGTTCGAGACCAGCTTGGACAATTTGGCGAAAGCTCGTCTTTACAATAAACTAAAAAATTAGCTGGGGCATGTGGTGCATGCCTGTAGTTCCAGCTACTTGGAAGGCTGAGGTGGAAGGATCACCTGAGGATCACAGGTTGGGGCTGTGGTGGCTGTGAGTGTGCCACTGCACTCGGTCTGGGCTACAGAGTGAGACTCCAACTCAAAAAAGAAAAAAGAAAAAGAAAAAGTGATATGGATGTCACATCTCTGTGTCTACCATATTGCTCCCTCCTGAGGGGAACTAGATCTCCTTAAAGAAGTGAATGGTTTTATGTTCAGGGCAAGAAAAGAACAAAGTGAGCCAAGAATATCTGGCAGTGAGAGAAAGCAAGAAAATACTAAAAAATGGACAGAGTCATGCAAAGAAGATACAGGAGTCAACTAGAAGAGGTTCCCACTAGCTCAATCTGGGACAATTTGAGCATCAAAATCAATAAGGACAGAAATGGATTGTAACACATTGAATAATAATAAAGAATAATCCATGAGTCCATATTGATACTGAACAAACGGTTCAAAAAAAAGAGGGGAAAACAAAAAAGCTCTTCTTTATAGGAGAATTCCAACTAGTAAATGTAGACAAAATGACAGCAATAAAAATAATTATTTTATAACCACCATAGTAATAACTGATCCAGGCAAAAATAATCAATGAATACTAAAACTATCAACTGAAAACATATTGAGAAATAGGATACGCACACAATCTCAAAATGTCACTTCACAGATTAGTAATTATAAAGGGAAAAAGGAACCCTTACTATGAAGAAGTCTGGTGGAAACCACTTGAACCCAGTGATCAAACTTCAGGTTAACAATAAAAGGACAAGCTGACATCATGTGCCTTCTGATATGATGCAATAAGGAGAACCCCACATCACTTCTGTTGTATTTCTGTCAAAAAATGAGAAGAGTCAGACAAAACCAAAGTGAGCGACATTCTAGGAAAAAAATAAACTGACCTAGACTCTTCAAACTGTCAATATCATATAAGCACAAAATAAACAAACAAAAATAACTAGAAAATTATTCTAGATCAAAGGAAGCTAAAGAGACATGACAACATGATGCTTGATTCTTGACTGGATGAAGGGTTAAAAACAGCTATAAAAGATATTATTGGAAGGACTCAGGAAATTTCATAATGAATGTAAATTTGGTGATATTATTATATCAATGTTAATTTTTAAAGCACGATTGTTATACTGTGGTTATGTAGGCATATTCCCTCGTTTTTAGGAGCTACATGTTGAAGTATTTAGGGGTGAAGTGTTATATCATCTGCAACTATAACTATCAAATGGCTCATAAATATAGACACAAATAAAGCAAATGAGGAAAAATATCAACAATTGATAAATGTAGGTAAAGGGAATATGAGTTTTTATCATACTGTTCCTGTACCTTTTCTGAAGGTTTAAAATATTTCAAAATAAAAAGTTGAAAAAAACAAGCAAAATGTAAATTTATAATCAACCTTTTGAATTCTATGTCTGGAATTTCAAAAATTTCATTTTGGTTAGGGTTTGTTGCTGAAGAGTTGGTGTGGTCTTTTGGGAGTGTTGGAGAACTGTTTTTTCATATTGTCAGAATTATTTTTCTGGTTCCTTTTCATTTTGGAAGATGATTTCTTCTTATTTGAGGTTGGCAGGGGGCCGAGGTATGCACTGTGGGGTTCCTTTGGTTATATATAGCCTTGATGTGGTGAGTTTCTCAATTGCCAGCTGTGGAAATCCTGGTACTGTGCACCTGCACTGGCTCACGTCTTGAGTGGCCGAGTAGCATGGAAAGTGTGGTTAGTTGGTGTTTGGGATCAGGCCTTCCCCAAAGTTGAAGTATTATCTGATTTGATGGGCTATACTCTTGAACCTCCAGCCAGGAGGTGGCACTTGTGGAAGAAAGTCAGCGACAATGGTGGTTGTTGGGTTTCTCCATGGTGAGTATTGCTCCAAGGAAGCGCCTACCCAGACTAGGCCAAGGGTGGAGCTCTGGGGATTTCCCAAGTTGTCTGTTTTTAGCCTTCGGAGGAGTGCAGAGGAAAGGACCTGAAGCACCCCCTAAGTGTGCACTCTTTGCTACAACAGTGGGGATTAGGAGGAAGTCCCAGGCCACTAGGGTAACGCTATTGTGCAGAGCAGGCACAGAAGAGTTCACAAAGGCAGTGAGAGGTTGCTATGGCAACATGTCCTACCTGGCTCCTGCCTTGGCCTCAGGCAATCTGCGATGAGAATGTTAAAATGTTAAAGTGCAGCTGGCTTCTGGGCCTCCTGTGCTCTCAGGCAACCCCCCGCAGCCAGAAACTGTCTGCAGTCATGGAGATTGCCCTTGGGGACCATCTCCTCCCAAGCTGGCTGGAAAGCAGCCGCTGCACCTTGCAAGGGTTAAGCTCCTGGGAAATGGCTGCTGGCACTGCTCAAGGCCTTTTCCCCGCACCACAGTGAGGGACTGGGGTCCCACAAGGTTCAGAGGGCCTTGCAGGTTCACAGCAGGAGCACAGAATTCCTGAATTCCCTTCACCCACCTTCTCCACTGTGTCCGGAGACCGTGGGGGATCGTGGTGGTGCAGGTAAGAGTCCAGCCAGTTCCACCCCAGGTCAGTGGATATTTTTCTTCTTCTTTGCTCTAAGTATTTATTATCACTCCTTTGGAGGCTTGTGGGAATGCTGTTGCATCTGTTACTCTCTGGGTCTCTGGGTGCTGAGGAAACTCTATCTTGGTTTACTCTGAAGGAGAAATTAATTCTAGCTGCCTCATGTCAGCCATCTTAATTCCTCCCTCAGCAAAATGTAAATTTAAAAAATTTTCAGAAATTAAAAAAATTACTACGCATAAAATTGTAATAACAGTTTATGAAACAGAAATATGCAATAAGAAGTCAATTGGAAAAAATTGGATGGAGAATAGAAAAAGAATACAGTAAAACCAACAAAACAAAAAGTTGTTTCTTTGAAAATATCAACAAAATTGGCAATTCTTCAGTTAGACTGATCAAGAAAATAACAGAGAAGACTCAAATTGCTAAAATCAGAACTGAAACAAGGTGTATTACTACTGACTTTACAGAAATTAAAAGAATTATATGTGAATACTATGAACAAACATACGCCAACAAATTTGATAACAGAGATGAAATGGAAAATTCCTAGAAAGACACAAATTACTGAAACTGACTCAAGAAGAAATAGGAAATCTGAATTGAGATTGAGTTAGTAATTTAGAAATTTCCCACAAAGAAAAGCCCAGGACCAGATGGCTTCGCTGATTAATTATGCCAGACATTTAAAAAACAATTAACACTAATTCTTCACAAACTCTTCCAAAACATAGAAGGAATCCTTCGTAACTTACTCTAAGAAGCCAGCATTACCTTGATACTAAAGCCAAACAAACATATGACAAGTAAAGAAAACTGCACACCAATGTTCTTTTGCATTTACATTTATGAATATAATTGCAAAAAATTTCAACAAAATAATACCAAACCAAATCCAGCAACATATAACCATATAAAAAGTATTATAAGCCATGTCCAGGTGGGATTTATCCCAGAAATGCAAGGTTAATTTACTATCAGAAAAACTGTTAACATAATACAACATATCAGTAGAATCAATAGAATTGATAGAAAATACATCAATAAAATAGAGGACACATAATTCTCTCAATACGTTTAGAAAAAGCATATGACAAAAGCCAACATCCCTTCATAATAAAAATATTCAACAAACAAGCAATAGAGTGGAACTTTCTTTATGAAAACATCCACAACTAATATACTTAATGGTGAAAACCACAAAGCTTTTCAAGATCAGGCCTAAGAAAATAATGTCCCGTCTTACCACTTTTACTCCATATTATACTGAAGGTTCTAGTTGGTATAATCAGGCAAGATAAAAAATAAAAGGCATCCAAATTAGAGCAAAAGAAGATGACCTGATCCTGTATCTGGAAGATCCTACAGAAGACATACACACACTAAGACAAAACAACCCTTAGAACTAAAAAGGAAGTTTAACAGGTTGCGGGATACAAGATCAATATATAAAAATCATTTGTAATTCTACACACTAGAAATGAACAATCCAATGACGAAATTAAGAAAGCAATTCCATTTACAATAGCATCAAAATAATAAAATAGGAATAAATTTAACAAAAAAGTGTAAAAACACGTGCTCTGTAAACTATAAGACACTGTTCAAAGAAATTAAGGGTCTAAATAAATTGAAAGATATCCCATGGATTAGAAGACTTAATATTGTGAAGACAGCAATACTGCCCAAACAGATTCAATGCAATCCCTATCAAAACCCCTGCTGGCTTTTTGTTGTTGTTGTTGCAGGAAGTGATAAGCTGATCCACAAATTCATATGGGAATTCAAAGGACACAGAATAGCCAAAACAATCTCAAAAAGGGTGAACAAAGTTGGAGGACTCACATTTCAAAACTTAATGTAATGCTGCAGTAATCAAGGCAATGTGTTGCTAGTATAAGGATAGATGTAGATTAGTGGAATAAAAGGAAGAGTCTAGGTATTAACCCTGACATTTATGGTTAATTGCTTTTCAATAAGAGTTCCAAGACAATTAAATGAGGGAAAGAATTGCCTTTTCAACAAGTAGTGTCAGAATAAATAACTAGATATCCACATATAAGAGAATGAAACTGGATCCTTCCTCACAGTATACACATAAATTAACTCAAAGTGGATCAAAGACCTGAAACTATAAAAACTCTTAGAAGAAAATATAGGAGTAAATCTTGGTGACCTTGGGTTACGCAAAACCTTCCTAGACACCAAAGACACAAACAACAAAAGAAAAAGTAGTTAAATTTTAATGAAGTACTATCAAAATTAAATACTTTTGTGCTAGGTTGTAAAGTGAATTGTATCCCCTCTCAAATTTATATGTTGAATCCCTAACCCCCAATGCGACCGTATTTGGAGACAGAGCCTTTAAAGGAAGCAATTAAAGTTAAATGAAGTCATAAGGGTGGGACCCTAATCCCATAAGACTGATGTCCTTATAAGAATAAGAAGAGATACCAGAGAGTGAGCGAGTGGTTTCTCTTTCTGTCTCCTAATAGGGTTTCTGTTGAGGTGATAAAAATGTCCCAGTGTTAGACAGTGGTGCTGGCTGCACAACTTTGTGAATATAGTAAAAACAAGAATGACGTACTTGAAAAGCATGAGTTTTATAGTAGGCGAATTATATCTCAATTAAAAAACGAACTAAAATCTCAGAGAACAAAAACTCTGAAGTTGAAGGTGGAGTGGGAGAAATTGCCTTGTTTGGGAGAAGGATGGAGATACCGGTTACATTTGGACTACATGATACAAATAGAATGTATAACTTCTAAATGACCAGGGACGGGGCAGGGGAAGAGGAATAAAAAATAAAGCCAGAATGTTGAATCAAACAAAAGTTGCAGAATGATATATACTACCAATGTACATTAAACGAAATCATAAAACAAAACCAATCCAGAAGAGTGGTTGACTCAGGAGAGAGAAGGGGTAGGACTGGAGACAGTGGCCATATTAAATTTTTTATCTGTAAAAAGACAGACTTAAAGTACATAAAAACTGTAAAAAGCTGTTAATTCTAAGTAGTGGGTGCATGAGAGTTAGATTATTCTTTGGACTTTCCTTTTTTAAAAAATGCCTTAAAGTTTTTAAAAATATATTTGGGAAATGCACTAATTGGATTTTCAACCTTCTTTTATTGATGTCATGTGCATGCTGTTTTCTCTCTTTTTTTTTTTTAGGCTGTAAAAAATACCAAGGATTGTACTTGTGTAAAAATAGGAGTGTCAACATGGATAGATAGAGAAGGAATCTAACATTCAGTGAAACACCTGCCATATCTCTGTTGTTGTGCTAGGTTCTTTACATGTGGTATATAATTTAATGCCATCCTGTGACTTAGATAATGCTAGCCCCATGTGAAAACTGAGAGGAGGTAAGTTAAGTCACACTAGAATACGCACATAACTGGTGATAATGAATAATTGTCAGGAGTCCGTGGGCACATTCATTGTGAAGAAATGAATTTTTAGGACCTCAACGTCCTACCACTGATCTGCCTGAGAGCGCTGCATTTCAGGCTAATGGGCTTTCCTTTCCCATCTTCTCTTTTTCAACAGCCCTTCTCCTATTTTACAAAAGAAAGAGGATACTCTTTCTGGTCTCTAATTTGCCTTTGATGCATTGCCCCAGGGGACAGAAACAAAAGGACAAGCCAAAATAAAGGTGTTGGTGTGGAAAAATGTGTGACCCTAATCACTGCATAGTGAGACCTTTTGCAACACCGGTGGTTTCCAGTTCTCTGCCTTCAACAAAATTGCTGAAGGATCTAATCAAATTGTCAGCTAATAATTCATTAAAATTAATTTTGATGACAGATCATGATGGGATTGAGATTTTTGGTACATAATTCAGAAGAAATACAAAAGATTGTGTAACAATGCTGTGAGAAAAATGCTTTTCATTTCTTTCTACTTATTTATGTAAACAAAGCTTTTTAACATTTATATTTGTAAAAAGCAAAAAAGTCAAAATGGAATTGATATGAATCCTGTTTCATTCTAACAATATGCAACGTTTATCCACAAATACATGAATTCATTCATCTCTAAGAAATACATTTCCAAAAAATATTTACATTAGACATTTAAATTATTTTTCAAATGTCATAAAATATTTAAGTTATTTTGATTAAATGTGTACTAAAGATAATCCTATCCAGAAAAATTTTTTAACACAGAACCTTATGGTGAGAGGGATTTGGTTTTTTTTTTTTTTTTTTTTTGAGTTGGAGTCTCACTCTGTTGCCCAGGCTGGAGTGCTGTGGCACACTCACGGCCACCCCAACATCAAACTGCTGGGCTCCAGCGATCTTCCGCCTCAGCCTTCCAAGTAGCTGGAACTACAGGTGCGCACTACCATGCCCGGCTCATTTTGATTTATGTAGAGATGAGGTCTCGCCAAGTTGCCCAGGCGGGTCTCGAACCCGCGGGCTCAGGCAATCCACTCACCTCAGCCTCCCAAAGGCGCGGGATTACAGACTGAGCCACCGAGCCCAGCTGAGAGGGATTTTTTAAAAAACTTGATTCATGTACATAGTTTCAATACAGAGAAGAATACAGATTGAGTGATGGAAAACAGATTTATACATGTAAAATATATTACATTAGAACACAATCCTGGGGGAGAAGTGAAATGATATGACTTTAAGGAGAAAAAAGGAACGATGTAAAATTTCCAAGTGTGTGTGTTTGAGTCAGAGTATTACTCTGTTGCCCAGGCTGGAGTGCAGTGGCACAATTATGGCTCAATGCAGCCTTGAACTCCTGGGCTCAGGCGATCCTTCTGCCTCAGCCTCCTGAGTAACTGGGATGACAGGTGTGTGCCACCACACCCAACTAATGTTTTTCACATTTTTTTGTAGAGGTAAAGTCTTGCTATGTTGCCCAGGCTGGTCTCAAACTCCTGGGCTCAAGCGATCGTTTTACCTCGGCTTCCCAAAGTGCTGGGATTACAATCATGAACTTCCATGCCTGGCCCCAGTTGTTAATGAAGCAAGTCATGTACAATATTTAAATGGCTGGTAGTGGGTATGAAACAACTATTGATTTAGATTTATTTGGATAGACTCAGAAAAGTGATGTAACCATTTTAGAATGTCAATATATACTATATATCCCAAATAACTTTCTTTTGTAACTAAATATGGGATGAAAAAGTTTAGAAATCAACTTATGTGAGAGGGTACACAGGTTTACAAAATTATTTTAGGGAACAAGCGAGCAAAAAAAGTTTGAACACACCTGAGTTTGTAACTTGCCCTGGGCTACACAATCAACAGAGGCCAAACTTGTACTTGAACTCATGTTTGCAAGATTCCAAAGCTTGTATTCCTTCAGTTATACCCCAGGAAGACAAAGGATGCTATGAATGTTGGTCTTCATTATTTAACTCCATTTGGTTTAGATGTAATCGATATGGTTGTCTAATATAAGCTAGGCCCTGTAAGCTCAGTGCCATTAGGTACACGATAGTAAGACATTGTACTTACCTTCAAGGAGCTGAAAACTTTATAGGAATTTTTAAGCAAAAAAGAAAATTTTCTAATAAGAAAAACTTTATAGGAGAAATAAGTTGCATTCACAAAATCTTTAGTATAAGAAATGCAATGATGGCAAGAGACATTTATGAAAACTGCTATGGAAAAAGAGAGATTGCTTTTAACTGGGGTGTCAAAGAAAAATTTCAGCAGGTTCTGGCATCAGATAGATCTTTGTAAAAACAAGTCAAATTTGAACTATGGGACAAGTGGTAGGGAATCTTTCATCCATCTATCCATCCATCCATTCATCCAAGAACCATGAATTAGAGACACAGCAAACAAATGTAATGAATGAGCCTTTAAAAATATCTTGGTTGGCACAATGAGGTAGCACCTCATCCCAGTCAGAGTGACTCTTATTAAAAAGGCAAAAAGTAACAAATGCTGGCAAGGATGTGGAGAAAAGGGAACTCATATCCTGATGGTGGTAATGTAAATGAGTACAGCCATCTTGGAAAACAGAATGGAGGTTCCTTAAAAAACTAAAAATAGGCCGGTATGGTGGCTCCCGCCTATAATCCCAGCACTTTGAGAGGCCAGGGTGGGAGGATTGCTTAAGGCTAGGAGTTCAAGACCAGCCTGGGAAACATAGCAAGATCCCATCTCTACAAAAAATCAGAAAATTAGTTGGGTGTTCTAGCACGCCAATAGTTCCAGCTACTCGGGAGGCTGAGGTGGGGAGGATCCCTTGAGACCAGGACTTTGAAGCTGTGATGAACTGTGATTGTGCCACTGCACTCCAGCCTAAGTGACAGAATGAGACCTGAACTAAAAAAACAAAACAACAGGCCAGGTGTGGTGGTTCATGCCTGTAATCCCAGCTCTTTGGGAGGTGGAGGCAAGAGGATTGCCTGAGCTCAGGAGTTCGAGACCGACCAGCTTGAGCAACATGTTGAGACCTCGTCTCTTCAATAAATCAAAAAATTAGTCAGGTGTGGTGGCACATGCCTGTGGTTCCAGCTACTTGGAAGGCTGAGGCGGGAGGATCGCCTGAGCCCAGCAGGTTGAGGCTGCGGTGGTTGTGAGCGTGCTACTGCACTCTAGCCTGAGTGACAGAGTGAGACTAACTCCAAAATTTAAAAACAGAAAACTAAAAATAGAACTATAGAACTACCTTAAGATCCAGCAAGGGAAAACTGGCTGACCACATGCAGAAGATTGAAACAGGACCCCGATCTATCCCCATGCACAAAGGTTAACTCCAAATGGATCAGAGACCTAAATTTAAAACCTCAAACCATAAGAACCTTAGAAAATGAAGGAAATACCCTCATGGAAATCGGAACTGGCATCCAATTCCTGAACAAAACCCGAAACCCACAGGTCATAAGAGAGAAGATAGACAAGTGGGACCTTATTAAACCGACAAGCTTCTGCAAGGCCAAAGAAACCATCAACAGAGCAGGGAGACAGCCTACAGGCTGGGAAAAAATATTTGCCAGCACCAGGTCTGACAAAGGCATCCTGGATCTACAAGGAACTAAAACGTGCTGAAAAGAAAAAAACAAACAACCCCATTATCAAATGGGCAAAAGATATGAACAGACACTTCACAAAAGAGGACATCCGAGCAGCCAACAAACGCATGAAGAAATGTTCAACCTCACTAATCATCAGGGAGATGCAAATCAAAACCACACTGAGATACCACCTAACTCCAGTCAGAATGGCAATTATCGACAACTCAAAAAATAGCTGCTGGAGAGGGTGTGGCGAAAAGGGAACACTTCTACACTGTTGGTGGGAGTGTAAACTAGTACGACCTCTGTGGAAAGCAGTGTGGCGATTCCTAAAAGCTCTAAATATCAACCTCCCATATGACCCCGCAATCCCCCTACTGGGAATATACCCTGAAGAACTCAAATCACTCTAAAAAAGATACCTGCACACATATGTTTATCGCAGCATTGTTCACATAGCAAGAACCTCGCAGCAAACTGGATGGAACTAGAGTCTATAATACTGAGTGATCTCTCACAGAAACAAAGATCCGAGTATCACATGTTCTCACTCATATAATGGACCTTGAACATCCAATGTAATACTATAAGAAAATGACTGATGGTACTGGGAAACTATGGGGGAG
Organism: Carlito syrichta; assembly: GCF_000164805.1. NCBI lineage: Eukaryota > Metazoa > Chordata > Mammalia > Primates > Tarsiidae > Carlito > Carlito syrichta. The sequence continues at coordinate 1,088,179 of NW_007257280.1, read as the reverse complement.
AGGGGGATGGAATTAACAGTAGCAAATATCTGTCTGGGGTTGCCTGTATCAACAGGGTGCCTGAATGAGACGTAATTGTACACCTAACCCTTAACTGTACCCCACAAAACCATAATAAAAAATACTGTTTTAATTAAAAAAAAATCCAGCAATCCCACTACTGGGTATATATCTAAAGGAAATGATATCTGTATGTTGAAGAAATATCTGTACCCCCGTGTTACTGCAGACTATTCACAACAGCCAAGATATGGAATCAACCTCAATGCCCATCAACAGATAAAGAAAATGTGTGCTGTATACACGCTGGAATACTATTTAGCCATACAAAAATATGAAACCCTGTCATTCGCAGCAACATGTATGAGCTTGGAGGACATTATATTTAGTGAAATAAACTAGATACAGAAAGACAAATACTTCATATTCTTACTCATATGTGAAAGCTAAAATAGTTGATCTCATATAAGTAGAGAATAAAATAGTGATTACTAGAGGCTGGGAGTGGTGGGGAGAAGGGGGAATGGTGGGGAGAAAGGAGAGTAGTGAGAGGTTGGTTAATACATACAAAGTTACAGCTAGATACAAGGAATAAGTTCTAGTGTTCTATGTCACTGAAGAGTGACAATGGTTAATTACAACTTATCGTATATTTTCAAATAGCTAGATAGCAGATCCTGCATGTTTCCGAAACAAAAAAATGATAATGTTTGAGGTAATGGATATGCTAATTACCCTGATTTGATCATTACACATTATATACATGTATAGAAACATCACACTGTACCCCATCAAGCTGTGCGATTATTATGTGTCAATTAAAAATAATAATAAAAGCAAAAGAGGGCTATTTCTTGACATAGAAAGATATTTATCATTAAGCAGATGATCAGTTTACCGAGATAACAATTGTTTAGACCAGGGGATCAACACATTTTTATATAAAGTACCAGATAGTAACTATTTTAGGCTTTGTGTGTCATATGGTCTTAGTCACACCTACTCTATTCTACAGTTGTTTTGAGGAAGCAACCATAGATAAAATGTAAACAAATGAATGCACCTTGTGTTCTAACAACATTTTTATTTATGGACACTGAAATGTGAATTTCACATAAATTTTATATGTTACAAAGCATATCTTGGTTGAAATAAGTGGACTGTAAAAAAAATTGGGAGACACTAGGGAATTCTGAATCCTGACTAGGTATTTTTTGATATTAAAGAATTTTAGCTAACTGCTCCTAGGTGTGATAGTGACATTGTGCTTATGTTATAAAAGGAGAAGAGAATCATTATCTTTTGGCAACATATACTGAAGTATTTCTGGATGAAATGGCATAATGTCTTGCATTTCAGATAGTCCACTGTGCGTATGTGCATTGGAGGGAATGAGCAGGAGAACGATCAATAAAATAAAATAGATCATGTGTGGAATGTTGTTGAAGCTGAATATTGGGTACATGGACGTTCATATACATAGCTAGGATTACAGGTGCATGCCACCATGCCTGGCTAATTTATTTTTCCATTTTTTTGTAGAGACAGGGTCTCGCTTTGTTGCCCAGGCTGACCTCGAACTCCTGGCATCAAGTCATCCTCCAGCCTCAACCTCCCTGGGATTACAGGTGTGAGCCACTGCACCTAGTCTTGGTTTCACTATGTCAGAACTAGAATTTATAGGACTTGATGACCTATTGGAAATGAAGAAGAAGGAGTCAAAAGTAATGGAAGCTGTTACTCTAGGCACCTGGGCAAGTGGCACGCCATTAATGGAGAGAGGCAACACAGAAAGAGAAACAGGTCAGGGTGGGAGTAGGCAGGGAGGGAGTTCAGCTTTGCACCGACTGAGATTGAGCTACCTGTGAAATGTCGAGATGTCCAGTAAGTTGTTGAAAGAAACTGTGTTCTAGGCAGAAGGACCCTCAGTAACAAAGGTCTCAAGAGGGAGATGCACAGCATGTGTTTCAAGATCCTTCTAGACCCCAAGCTGGCAGCCCATAGTGGCTGAGCAGGGAGAGGCAGGAGATAACGCAGGTCAGAGAGGTAGACGTGGTCTCTGGGAGTTGTGTTGGGCACCACCATTGCCACGGAGCATGATCCTTAAATGGAGCAACTGTCTGTAGGCTTGAGGTCTCTTGTGGAAAGAGACACTGGATGTTTAGGAATAGCTTTCCTGTGGGTTTCATCGACAGTGAAAAGTCAGGTGAAGGACTCAGTACTACTTTAAAAAAATCTGAAAGAAGCAGCCACCTGGGATGACTGTAAAGTGATGAACACTCTTCTTTCATTGTTCTGGAAGTACGGTATACTGGTTTTGATTGTAGGTTCTAGGGCTATGCTGTTTGGTTTTAAGTCCTGGCTCCAAAGTTGCTAAGCCTCTTTAAGCCTCAGTCTCCTCATCTGTCAAGTATCTAACGTGAGAATAAATAAAATTATGCATGAAAACTGGCTTTTACTTAATATAGTTTCAATAACTTAGAATTATTAATCCTAGTGGCACTTTTTGAAGAGAAGACAATGAACTTGATTATGTTGTGTGCTGATAAATGCTCCATATTTCCTTCCAGGGGTGTTTTAAATTCTGTTGATATTGAAGACCCTTTCTGTCATGCCCTTTTTCTTTCACTTATTTTGCTTATTCTACAACATATATCACAGTCCCTCAATGCTTTAAGTGGAATAGTGTGTCTCTATGACCCACGAAAACTGAGTCTGAGTCAAGGAGATGAAGTGTTAATAAGAAGCAGACAGGGCTGGCCTTAGGTGCAGACCAAGCTGTGGCAATGTGGGAGACAGGACAGCATGGCTTGTGTTTAGGAGAAGCATCAGGAATGTCTGCAGAAGTGAGGAAAGCAGGAAAGAAGTGGGGTAGGCAGGTAGGAAGGAGGTGGGACAGAAGGAGTGGGGAGTGAGGGGAAAGAAAGAAGGAGGGAAGGAAAGAAGAATGAAGAAAAAAGAAGGATGATGGGGTCTTGGGAACAATGAAACACAACTAACACAGATTGAGTGCCAAAGGCTGACCAGATGATTCCCTGAGAGAGGATCCTCTGTCCAGCTCCTTCTATCTTGGGTGCCCCTTGGCCGTTTCTTTTGGGCTGGGCACAGGGTGGTATACTGGGTGGAGGCAGGGGTTGTCTGTGGCTGAGCTGATTGTTTAGCGCCTTCCCAGGATGGGGTAGGGACAGATGGGCTTCCTATTCTCCCAAGCAGTGTGTAACGGGGCTTTATTTGCCTTTCAGAAAGACCAACCTTCAGTGCTTCTAAGGGCTTGGGATGGGAAAAGACAAAGTCCAGGTCCCTGGTGCCAGGGGGAGAGAAGGGGACTATGAAAGGGTTTATGCTGCTGGTTCCCTGGTAAAGGAGGCCACCGTCCAGTCTATGCAACATGAGGGAAATAGGAGTCACCAGAGTCTATTTGCTGGATCTCTATATACCACTGCACCTACTCCGTCACGCCCCACCCCCACCCCTGTGGTCTTCTTTATAGTGGAGAGCGACTTTCTGCAGATCCAAGACCAATCTTCCCACTGCATCCAGCTCTCATTCCATCTTGCCTAAGCAGGCATTTGATTTCTTTAGCAAACCCTCCTGTCTTGCCAATCTCTCTCTGCTGATTATCCCTAAACTGTTTACAAACATGCCTCCCGTCTCTCAAACCGAAGAGAAGAGAAATGTCTCTTGTCCCTATTTGCTCCTCCAGCTCCACACTGTTTCTGTTCCCCTTTACAGTGAAAGGTCTCAAAACAGCTGTCCACCCTGTGCTGTCTCAACATCAATTCCAATTCCCTCTTCAACCTAGTTCCATCAAATCCTGCCACTCTCCTCCACTGGCACCACCCTAATCTGAATCACAATCAGCTTTCATAGGGACTACTGGGAAAGTCTTCTAACTAGTCTCCCTGTTTCAATTTTCAATCTCCTCTGAACCATTTTCCACACAGTAATCAAGATGATCTTTAAAAATATAAATCAGATCTGGAATACCACTCAGCAATAAAAAAGAACAAACTATGAATACAGGCAACAACTTGGATGAATCTCAAGGTATCAAGCTGAGTGCATGAACCAATCTCAAAATGAATACTGTATGATTCATTTACCTAACATTCTTGAAGTATCAACATTACAGAAATGTAGGACAGATTAATGGTTGCCGATGTCGAGGGACTGGAGGACGGGAACTGGGGAGATGGCTGTGGCTATGAAAGGGTAACAGGAGAGGTCCTTGCAATGATTAAACTGTGGTGGTTGTGGTGGTAGAAACACGAGACTTCACGTGCGATAACATTTTACAGGGTTAAATACGCACACAAATGAGTACAAGTAAAACTGGGGAAATCTGAATACAATCAGTAGGTTGTACTAATGTCAATATCCTGGTTATCTTATATTGTAGTTTTGCGTTGGGGCAATTGGGTAAAGGGCACACGGGATCTCTCTGTATTATTTATTACAATGTGAATCTACAATCATCCTCAACTAAAAAAGTTTAGTTAAAAGAAACATAAATCCGACCATGTCACGTCCTGGGTTTAAGCCATTAATCAGTGGCCTCCCATTGATTTTGGAATAAGATGGCCTGCCCATGGACTAGGATGCGGTCCACGATCGGTCCTTGCCAACCTGCCCAGCTTTACATACCGCTGCCCTCCCCAGCTATCCTGGCGCCAAACACAACCACCACCTCTTAGCTTCAAGGCATCAAGATTTGGTCCCTCTTTCTGGCTTTCTTACAGCTGCTCCCTGTTTCTGGAAAGCTTTTCCCTGGCTTTTTTTAATGGTTGCTTCTTTCATCTTTCAGGGCTCAGCTTAAATACCACCTCCTCCTTTCCTACTCACCATGTGCACTTTCTTCTTTTCCTGCATAGGCTTTATTCAAATTTGATTATTTTCTCACTACCTTATTGCCTCACTAAGATTGCAAGCTCCCAGAGCAGGGTGGATAGTGTCTGCATGATTGCGCTGTATCCCCAGCGCCTGGCACAGCGCTTGGCACATTGTGAGGGCTCAGTAAACTGAATGTTGAGTGAATGAATGAGTCGCCACGCGCTGCTTTGCCATCAGTGCTTTGAGTGATGTAAAGCGCTCGGGATGGTGGCATTGAGACTGCGGATGGGGCTCCTTTCAGCTTGTTACTAAGGAGGGGGGGTCGTCGGTGGGTCTTTCAGCGCTGCTGCAAACCATGGGGTTCCGCAGTCCGGGGCTGAAATGGGGTGCGCCCCGGACCCGGGCCACTTTGCTGGGAGTGCGCAGGCCCCTGGTGAGGCGAGACGCCACCCTCGCTCGCCGGTCTTTGTTACTCCCACCTCTCCAGCTCTGGCCGCGGCTGCCCGCAGTGACTCGTGACTCCCCGCCGGCCTCGAAGGCCTGCGGCGCGAGGGAGGGGGGCCCCCGGGC
>NW_007257280.1:1058533-1082005 GCF_000164805.1 Carlito syrichta | reverse complement strand
GCCGCCGATCCGGGCTGGCCCCTGCGGTCCCCGCTGCCCGGCCTTCCAGGGCTGGGTACCTGCGGCCTCGGGCCTCGGCGGCCTCGCCGGGGTCGGAGGCTCCGCGGGCTGCGTGCGGGGTGCGGGACGAGGTCCCCTCTGGTGCGTGCCTCGGCCTCCCCTGAGGTTTCGCCACGGCGGGGATAAGGAGGGAGTGGGGTGGAGGGTTCTCCCTGTTCCCTCTGCGGAGGAGGGTGGGGAGTGGGGAGGGAGTGAAGCGGAGCCCCGGGTTTTCTCACCAAGGATGGCGGGCAGTGGGGGGTGGGGCGAGGTGGGGACACTTCTTGGTTTTTCTCAGCAAGGTAGCTAGAAGCGGCTGTGGGGAGCGGGTGAAGATGAAGTGGGGGGCGTCCTTTGGCTTTCCCATCTAGGATGGCGGGGATCAGGGAGGGGGGGAGATGGGAGACCTGCTGGGTTCGTTCATCGAGGATGGAGTGGGTGGGTATGATAAGGAGTAGAGGTGAGGGGGCTCGCCTAGGTTTTCTCGACGGGGATGCTGGAGCAGTGGTTGGAGGAGTGGGGGTGGGGTGCAGATAGAATGAGGGGGAGGGCCTGCTGTGGTGGTTCTATCCAAAGGGATGGCGGGGGTTTGGCGAATGGGGGTGGGGATAGTGGGGGATTCCAGCTCCAGCGTGGAACCTACAGAAGCTAGAGGAAGGTTCTATCACGGGGTTAAGCCTTAGAAGGTGGGCTTTCAAAACTGCAGGGTGTGATCTTTCCGTCTCAAAAAGCATGAAATCCCTACAAGGTGCTGTCTGTTCTAGGCTCTGGGAGAGAGGTTTCTGCTTTCGAAGTTTCCCTTTCTCTTCCATTCCTCTCGACGTCTCAGTCGTCCAGGACTAGGTAAAGGTTTGGAAATCAGCAAGGCTGAGGGAAAGACAGTTGTGTGGTTCTTGTTCAGCGCTATATTATTTTCTGCATTTGGGACTGTGCGAGCTTCTCAGGTTTGTTTTGATTGCCCTTTACAATAAAAACCCTGTACGAGGGAGACCTCTTGGGAAAAGAAGCGAACAGGATTTATTAACGGGACTCCAGATTTGGTTTTTGAATTTCCTGAAGGGCAAGAGATACATCCTTATAGCATTTTGCTTGGCTTTCAGCAGAGTAGAAATAGTAGAATAAACGTATATCTTTGCTGGAAGTCTCCTATATTAACTTAAATTATTCCATTGGGATTATCTGAGCCCCCTTTGATTTGAATTTGGAGTAGATCCAGTTTTCCTAATTGGAGCCATCATTTTATAATTGCTTGTAATTCTTCTCTGGGTTATCAAATCTATGGCAGGCTTATAGAACAGCAGGAATATTTTTTTTTCTGTCATCTTAAGACAGTTCTAATGTAAATGTTAGGTTGTTCCCTGGAAATGTGAACATTTGCAGAATAGCACAAGTTTAAATTATGGGCCCCTTGGAATTTTGTAAAGCCTTTCCCGCCCCATCTCATCTCCGGGAACTGGGCCCTTCCAGTTCCTCACACTGAAGAAGCAAGGGCTTCTGGGATGTAGAAACTCATGCTCTTATTTGCTTACGAAAAATACATATTAAAAAGGCATTGCCTTTAATGTGGTGAGGCAATAGTGCTTTCCCATCTTGGTTACATGAGGTTCCGATCTAGTCTTTACCTTCAGTCTTTAAAAATGCTTATTTAACATTTTTAAGGGCAAATATAATCTTTATGCAACAGGAAATTGGTCAGATAGGCCATGATTTGTGCAAACCACCTCACAATAAGTACATAGTCTACGACTACCATATAGATTCTTTAACCATATATGGTTTTTTGAAATTCTAGGCTACCATGCCCATATTTAATTTTTGGAGAAGGAAAATATTTTATCAACCAAGTCTAGATTTTTGAGAGAAACTTTAAAAATTGTGTAAAATTTAAATTGGTAAAATTCCTCTTGTCTCATACCAGTGCATTGGAGCTAATTTGATATAAATTAAACTAGTGGACCACTTCAATCAGATAATTGCTTTATTTGTTTAATGGAAATGTTAAACTGGAAATGTTTAAGTGGAAATAGATTTTTGGTCTCCAAGACTGATAAAAATGAATTTATTTACACTATTGTATGTACCATTTCTAATGTTAATATGATATGTATTCTGTACCCTGATAACAGTCCAAAAAATAGCATATTTTTCAATACAACTTAAACCTGATTTTTGTTCTTTCAGAAGTAGCATGCTAAAAGTGGGGCAATTCTTATTTATTTATATTCAGAGTCTCACTCAGTGTCCAGGCTGGAGTGCAGTGGTACAGTCCCCTGCTCACTGAAGCCTTGCTCTCCTGGGCTCAGGCGATCCTTCTATCTCAGCCTTCCCAGTAGCTGGAACTACAGGCCCACACCACCACATCCAGCTTATTTTTTTATTTTTCATGGAGATGAGGTCTCACTATGTTGTCCAGGTTGGTCTCAAATTCCTGAGCTCAAGCAGTCCTCCCGCCTCAGCCTCCTGAAGTGCTAGGATTACAGGCTACCGCACCTGACCTGAAACTGGTAAACTCTAACCGAGAGAAGCATGTTGATGGGAAGTGGACCTTAAGTTTTGCTTTAGACAAAAGGTGTAAATGGAGTATTTTTTGACTTGGGTTTTTGAAAACCTGTTATTCCTCCTCAGGGACTGGAAGGAAAAAAAAAAAGACATTTCAGAAATTAACAAAACTGTGATCAAATTCTCTTTCTAAATATTTTTAAAGATTTTGCTAATATTCATTTGAAAAATAATTTGTAAATCCAGCCTTTCTGTAAGAAATTGAGCCTCACCTCTGAAGTTTGGACATTTAAAAAAATGTTGAAGGAATGGAAGTGAATCTCCTGAGACTGAATCCCTCTCTGTCTCCTGGTTCCCCTTTTCCCCACACTCCTCCCTTTCCCCCCACTCTGGTGCCAACAACATTGGCTTTTATAATCTTGTGGGACTTGAACAAATGTTCCTGCTTGCTTGAACTTTAGGCCTTATCTATTTGGCTGCTTTCCCTACTTTTGCCTACAAAACTTTTTTGGTTAAATTTTTTTTTTTTTTTTTTTTGAGTTGGAGTCTCACTCTATCACCCAGGCTGGAGTGCAGTGGCACGCTCATGGCCACCCCCAGCATCGACCTGCTGGACTCAGGTGATCTTTCTGCCTCATCCTCCCAAGGAGCCTGAACTACAGATGCCCACTACCATGCCTGGCTGATTTTTTGATTTATTGTAGAGAAGAGGTCTTGCCAAGTTGCTGAAGCTGTTCTCGGACCCGTGGGCTCAGGCAGTCCCCTCACCTTGGCCTTGAGCCACAGCGCCCCGCCTAATTTTTTTAAAAAACAGTTTTTTGGGTCTTTTTGAGTCAGAGTCTCACTCTGTCACCCAGGCTAGAGTGCAGTGGCACAGTCACGGCCACCACAGCCTCAATCTGCTGGGCTCAGGTGATCCTGCCACTTCAGCCTTCCGAGTAGCTGGAACTATAGGCATGTGCCACCAAACCCAACTAATTTTTTTGATTTTTATTGTAGAGATGAGGTCTTGCCTTGTTGCCCAGGCTGGTCTTGAACCCATGGGCTCAGGCAATCCTCTCGCCTCAGCCTCCCAAAGTGCTGGGATTACCCGCGTGAGCCATCATGCCCGGCTTTTTGTTTGTTTGTTTTTTTGTTTGGTTAATTAAACTAACAAAAAGCCGGGCATGATGGCATTGAACTATAGCCGGCTTGGTGGCTCAGCCTGTAATCCTGCGCCTTGGGAAGTTGAGGTGAGTGAATTGCCTGAGCCCGCGGGTTCGAGACCCACCTGGGCAACTTGGCAAGACCTCATCTCTACAATAAATCAAAAAATTAGCTGGACATGATAGCGCGCACCTGTAGTTCCAGCTACTTAGAAGGCTGAGGCAGAAGGATCGCTGGAGCCCAGCAGGTCCAGGCTGTGGTGGTCGGGAGCGGCCACTGCACTCCAGTCTGGGTGACAGAGTAAGACTCCGACTCAAAAAAAAAAAAAAAAAAAAAATTGAACTATATGGTTGTTTGGATTGGAGGTAAAATGGAATAGACTGTAATTATTTTCTCTGAAAAGGTCTTTTCTTTCAGCTCCTGTGGGATAAAAGCAGAGAAAGGCTCTTTTTTGTCAGTGGTGTACTTAATTAAGCAGAATCTATGACCATTCATTTATTCAAAAGACATTTGCTGAGTTACCTCCTTGGTTGGAGGCTCTGTGCTAGGTGAGGGGATGCATGGTGGATAAATGGACCCCACCTTTTTGGTACAGTGATGAAAATGAAAAATAGGCCTAGTGCAGTGGCTCAAGCCTATAATCCCAGCACTTTGGGAAGCCAAGGTAAGGGGATTGCCTGAGCCCATGGGTTCAAGAACAGCTTGGGAAACTTGGTGAGACCTCATCTCAACAATAAATCAAAAAATTAGCCAGGCATGGTAGCGTGCACCTGTAGTTCTGGCTACTTGGAAGGCTGAGGCGGAGAGATTGCCGGAGCCCAGCAGATCGATGCTGGGGTGCCCATGAGTGTGCCACTGCACTCCAGCCTGGGTGACAGAGTGAGACTCCAATTCAAAAAAAAAAAAGAAAAGAAAAAAGAAAATGAAAAATAGCAAATCTGTTGTGAATAATCAAGAGTTGTCCAGACTCTTTTGGATGTTAATAGTCACTTTCTGTACAGTAAACATGCTTCAGTCATATAGTGGAGTTACTTCTTTCCAGTGACTTAGGCACTGTCTCAAGTCTACTTCACCTTCCCAACCAAGATACACTTTTTTTTTTTCCATTTGGGGTAATCATATGGTCTACAAGTCATCTTAGGGTCCATGGACTTTTCTTTTTTAAAAAAGATAAGTTTAATGTCAAGTCAATGGGACATAGCAGATTTCTTGATGTTTAAATTCTGTTCTCTATCACTGCATAGAGCAGGGAGAAATGGATTGCCAGCATCCCTTCCTGGAACTTAAAACAACTCTGATGGCAAATCAGGCTGCCAAATCATTTTTTTCTGTGGTCAGTTTTTAATTATGGATAATAAGAGATGATGGAGCCCAAAAGACTGGATAGTACTAAATAGTAGTGCAAGTAAACCTTGACCGTCTTCAGGGCAGCTCCTGATCTCTTGGAATAACCCCCTATCTGTGGATAGTTCTAGACCAGTGGTTTTCAATCAGGGTAATTTTGCCCCCCCCCCCAGGATCATTTGACAATGTCCAGGAGACTTTTTTGCCAGATGCGTTCTACTGGCATCTTGTCAGTAGAGGCCAGGGGTGCTGCTTCAACATCCTACGACGCACAGGGCAGCACCCCATGACAAAGAATTATCGGACCTGAAATGTCAGTCATACTGAGGTTGACGTAATTTCCTCTACAAAACATACTAAAACATAACTCCAGGAGAGTAGAGAACAATAACAGGGTCTTAACGTGACTGAATAGTTGGCTGAGCTCACTTTTAGTCTCACAAGTGACTAGTTCCTGCATACCAACCCAAAGAATTAAAAGAATAACAATAGCTACCCTTTATGGTACTTACTCTGTGCCAGACACTTCCATACATTATGTATTCTCTTTGTTTTATAAATGAGGAACCAGGCTCAGAGAGGTAAACTAACTTGTCCTAGGTCTCACAGCTGGTCAAGGGTGGAAATAGAAATCAACGTTAAGATTGTCTTACTCCTCTGAAGTTCATGGTTTTGTGCACAGTTTCCTAGTGTCTCCCTTGTGGCGGGCACCATTCAAAATCTTACTTAACAAAATGAAAATTACTGCATGTCCTATATACCATTGATCTTTCTTGAGAGTAATTGAAGCCATGAATGTTAAATGTGATCATACTTGGAATAAGTGGGGAGGAGTAGGGGAGAACGGGAACCAACATTAACTGAACGCCTACTAGAATTCCAGGAAGTATGCTAGTTGAATTTATACCCAGTATCTAATTTGATCCTCACAGCAACTCTGCAGAGTATTTCTGATGCACATTTCACAGATGAGAGTGGGAGAGGTTAATTAAATAATGTGTCTAAGATTGCACAACTAAGTGGCAGAGTTGGGATTTGAATTGATGTCCCACAACTAAGCCACTGTCCTTCCCGCTTGCTCCAAAGGTTGGAGAGAAGAGAGTAACTAACTGTCCTGGGTAAAAAGTAATTTCACAGGTAACAAGCAGTACACAGTGGGTTGTATTTTCAGGTACAGAATGCAGTTGTGAATTGCTATACCTTCCTCAACTGATGAGAACTGAATTTACATGAAATTTGTTCTAGGAATCTCCCCAAATCGAGTCTGTGATTGTCATTTTGTCAAACTTCATTTTCTATCTTACCTGAATTTTCCAAGCTGTGCTTTGATAATCATGAACCTGGAAGTTATCTAATTGTGTTCATATCCTTTCAGCAGTTCACCTTCTACCTTTCTTAGGACTGTCCTGTAGAACTTAGCGATGACAGCATTTAGTTTTGTCTTTTTATTTTTATTTTTTACACAATGTAAATGTTTGTGCTTGCTATGGAAGTTGTTTTTATAATAAACAGCACCAAACTCATACTTGTGTTTTCCATATGGGGCGTTTTGTTTTGACAGCTAAATATTTATTTTAACTTTTGATGTGTTTTGTTTTAGAGCATGAAAAGAAAAAAATTAAAAAACAGCCAAATCACAATCATATTGTGTCTGGAAAGCATTTTTTTGTGTGTGTATGTGGGCAGAAAGAGGACCTCATGTTTCATTTCATTTACTTTAAATTGGAAAGGAATTTTAACTATGGTTCTCAAGGGCCAGGATGCCAGGGGGGAAAAATGTTGTTTAGATAAAATGCATGTTTTGATTTCCACATAGGACTGTGAACCACAGATTCTGATTATAATCTTAATGTCCTGATTTAACTACAGCAATCTGCTGCTTGGGTAATCAATCACTGTGTGTAGACATGCAAGATGATACCATTAGATTTGTCCTCCCACCCCAACTGATTCTAGAGTGGACTTGAGAGATCTGATAAAACTTGCAAGAATGAATGATCCTTTCAAAATCAAACTTTTCAACAAGAGTTGTACTTTTTATTGTAGGAAAATGCAGAAAAGCCACAAGAAAAAGATAAAAATCCATCATAATTCGCCACCCAGTGACAGTATTTTGTATGTGTTTTTAAAATGCAGTAATTTTTAAATGGTGGAGTAAAGTCCATTGCAAAGTCTCCAATTTATAAATGTAGTTTAAATTAACTTTTTCATCTGTCAAAAGATTTTCTGAATGATTGTGTCATCTCTAGATAGAAATCATATCATAACCCATGAAATGGATAAACTGCCAGGAAGTCAAGATCTGTGAGGAAACTGAGGCTCAAAAAGATCAAGCACTTGATCCAAGGCCATCTAATGTGTTAATGTCAGAGTTCCAGCTTGAGTTTTTAGATCTTCTTCATATGTAAGTAAAATTTTAATTCCTAATTAAAGAGTCCTGACAGTCAAGAACTTTTTGGTGGCTTGTTCATCAAAAAAAAAAAAAAAACAAGCTTTGCCGGGCTCGGTGGCTCAGCCTGTAATCCTGCGTTTTGGGTGGCTGAGGTGGTGGATTGCCTGAGCCTGCAGGTTCGAGACCCGCCTGGGCAACTTGGCAAGACCTCATCTCTACAATAAATCAAAAAATTAGCCGGGCCTGTTAGCGTGTCGTTCCAGCTACTTGGAAGGCTAAGGCAGAAGGATCGCCAGAGCCCAGCGGGTCAAGGCTGCAGTGGCCAGGAGCGTGCCACTGCACTCCAACCTGGGTGACAGAGTGAGACTCCAACTCAAAAAAAACCAAAAGACAACAACAACAAAAAAAAACCAAACAAGCTTTTATGGTAGAAGTATACGGTATTAACTATATTAAAGAATACCAAAAGGCTAAGTATTTCTTAATTTTGGATAGTGGCCAAAACAGTTGTGAGCAGTACAGGAATTTTTTTTCTATTATTTGCATTATTAAAATTGAACATTAGTGACGAGGAACCCCTTGGCTGCACTTAGCCCTCAGTTTAATTTCCCCTAGCCTATGGGTCAAATCCAGTTACCAAGGCATATCAAGTATGCCGTGGTAGTATCTTGCCCTTGTTCCTGTTTGACAGTGTTACAGTTGAGTGGGGATGGGTTTTCAGCTAAGACTGGGCAGGGAAGCTGATCTGCAGACCAGGTATGGAATGAGAAGAGCAGGTATCACTACACAGAATTGTCATGGACAGAATAGAATTAAACAAAATATGTACCGAGATTACAAAGGCTACATATATACGTGAACTTGTGAACACAAAATTATTTCTTTACAGCCAGGGCCCTGGCAAATGTGAAAGCTATGTGGAATAATGAGTATGGATACTCAGTGCCAAGGGCTTACTATTTAAACAAATGAGAAAATTGTACCCTTGCCTAGGGGTGTGTTTTGTTTGTTTGTTTGTTTGTTTGAGTTGGAGTCTCACTCTGTCACCCAGACTGGAGTGGGTTAGCCGCTCCCGGCCACCGCAGCCTCGACCTGCTGGGTTCCGGCAATCCTTCCGCCTCAGCCTTCCAAGTAGCCGGAATTACAGGCATGCGCTACCACGCCCGGCTGATTTTTTGATTTATTGTAGAGATGAGGTCTCGCTGCCCAGGCGGGTCTCGAACCCGCGGGCTCAGGCAATCCACTCACCTCAGCCACCCAAAGGCGCGGGATTACAGGCTGAGCCACCGAGCCCAGCTAGGGGTTTGTTTTTTGTGTTTTGCTCCTGTTCCTCATTATTGCCTGCTAATGAATATGTGCATTGTAAGTAAGCAAGGAGCTCTTCCCAACTTCCCATAATCCCTGTATTTGTCTTCTGAAAATGCATTTTCTTCTGTATTTAAATCACTGAGCTTTACCTCATTTTTTGCCTACTATAGATATGAAATGCACAGATAGAAGATATATGCGGACTGCTTTTTAAGGCAATGGAGCCTAGACAAAGAAAAGAACAATCAGAATAAGTCTTTGTTGTCAGCACTTTACTGCTTGTAGAATTTATATTTTATTTATCCACATAAAAACTCTGAACATTTTTCATGTTGCAAAACATAAAATATTCCATAGACTTTCTAATTACAACAACATATAATAGTCATAAGGTTTTAAATATACTTTTTCATACTAAGGAAATGATAGGTGGGAATGCAGAGGTTTTATTGGCAAGGTAGTTTTGGCAAGGATGGTACAAAACTCAATTGCTACACCTGATTAATTAATGAGTCTTTTCATTCACTTTTAGTTTTAGAGTATGGATAAGGCTGTTTGACTCCTGTCAGATTTGAAATGTGCCAGTTACTAAGAAGACATTAAGGATTGGTTTCTCAGTGAACTCTGCCAGCTCTAGTTTTCTGCATCATTCTTGTTTGTAAAACTGATTGTAGGCATCTGCTCATAGACATAATCAGTCACTTGCACTTTCATGTGACCAGGTGAACTGAAGTAACAGGTTTCCCCCAGGTTTCTCAGAGACTAAAGATTACATATGTACACAGAGGCAGGCTCGCAAATTATAAAGTTCAAAAATATATCACTAAGCCATAGTAACAAATTTAGACATTTGGATTAACAAAATTTGTTTCTCAACACTTTCTAGGAACTGCTCTGTAAATGATTGTCATTTCAAATACTTGAAATGGTGAAGTTTTCAGCCAGATGGCTTCTGTTTTTCTCTGACTACAAACAGGATGACCCCCCGTGCTCCACTGTCCCTATTCACCCAATCTCACCCCGAGTGACTTTTTTTTCCCAATGAAAATAGTCCCCAACGGGAAAAGTTTTGCTGATGTGGAAGAGGTGAAACAAAAAATGGCAGAAGCACTAAAAGGCATCACAATTATTAAGTTCAAAAAAATGTTTTGAACAGTGGGAAAAACGTCTTAGTAGATGGCACTTTAAGTTCCCTGTCAAAGATTCTGCACCTTAAGATGCCAGGGTCAACATAAGTTTTCAAACCCAAGACCCATTCTCTTCTAGGCTACAAGAAACTCTGCCTCTTCTAAGGAAGAAACTGGGAAGGAATTTTCCAATGTAGTAAGCACACCTAATCACATGAAAGATAGAAACCAAGCAGCCAAACTCATATGAGGAAGTGAAAGTTTATACTTGCATGTCCAAGCAGTTGGCTTTTGTTAGAACCGCTTTTAAAATATCAGCTTTATAGAGCATCACTTATGTATATGAGGGGGGATTCTCCCCAAAACATAATTTGTTATAAAAAAGTGTATTCTTACATGTTTAAACTTTAGTCACCTTTAAAATACTCTCCATGTGATACATCTACTGAGACATTTTTCCCACTGTTCAAAACATTTTTTTAACTTAACAATTTTGATGCCTTCTAGTGCTTCTGTCATTTTTTGTTTCACCTTTTCCACATCGGCAAAACTTTTCCCTTTGTGGACTATTTTCATTGGGGGAAAAAAAAAGTCACTCGGGGTGAGATTGGGTAAATAGGGACAGTGGAGCGCGGGGGGTCATGCTGTTTGTAGTCAGAGAAAAACAGTATCCAACACAGTTCAAGCAATATTAATTCTAAACACCAGAAGTATCCTAATATGGCTGCCATCTCTTTTAGCTTGTTTTCAGAAAAAATAAAGATTCTGACATTGCAAAAAGAAAGAAAGAAAGAAACTGAAATGGGCAAACGTGTTGAAAGAATCTCCAAAAATCCACTGAAGCTTCTCACAGCCTCTCACAACAATGCTAGCAGTTACACTGATGCTGATAGGTTCCTAGAACACTTCATCCTAGCAGGGGAAGCCTGTACGACAAGAGGTCTGCCCTCCAAAATAAAATTCCTTTTTTTTTGCTTAGTCCCCCATTGTATACCCATGAAACCACTGCCGCAATCAGGATGTAGCATATTTTTATCACCTCCCACAAGTTTACTCATGACCCTTTTGCAGTACACTCTTCCTTCTGCCCACATCCTCAGGTACCAATTGATGTGCTTTTGTGTGAGAGCCACTTTTTAAATGTAGATTTGAAAGTTTGTGGCTCTTTTGCTATACAAACACTAGATTTATGTGTAAAATGCAATTTTCTCCTCTCTGTTCAAGGTAAAATAATATTACAGAGAAATTCTAGGTATTGATTTCCTAGAATCTTTTCCTGATTGCCTGCAAGTAAGTTACTTAGTAAATTGTCTTATTATGTATTTGGACCAACGGGAAATTACAGCCAAGAGAGAAACAATTTCGACAGATACAAAAGGAACGCATGTTCTTCTCAAGTAGTTACAGTGAGATGTTAACTCCCTTAAGAATGGAAAAAAATAATTTGAATTTTGCTTCACACTTATTTGTAAAGTAAAAATGAGAATAAAGATTTTAGAGCTATATATAGCTATGCCTTCAGCTAGAATGTGTGTGTGTATATATACATATATGTGTGTGTTTCTACACAAAATTATCGTGTAGAAATAACTCTATCCCTTGAGATTTCCAAAATAATTGAAGGGTTCAAAGGGAATTTTCTATGCATAGAAGGTGTACCCTTTACACACTTAGGTGCAAAGCAAACTTTTGATATGCTAAGTATTGCTTTCTTGTTGATGTATTCAATTGAATAAATAATTATTGGACAGTTTTTATTTTTGAGTTTGGGATCTCTGTCACTCAGGCTGGAGTGCAGTGGCACGATCATGGTTCACCATAGCCTCGACCTCCTGGATTCAGGTGATTCTCCTACCTCAGCCTCATGAGTACCTGGAACTACAGGCATGCACCAGTTTGCTATGTCTCCCAGCTGCTCTTTAGCTCCTGAGATCAAGCAGTCTTCCTGCCTAGACCTCCCAACGTGCTGGATTACAGGCGTGAGTCACCGTGCCTGGCCATTATTGGGCAATTTAAGGGCCACCGTATTCAGAAGCAATCTGTTCCTTCCCCTGTCATCCCCTAGAAAAATTCAAGTGTCAAAAAATGCCTTGCTGTTTCTGTCCCATTTTGTTGTCTTGACCTGTCTGCCTTCCTTCCCTGATTTTCCTCCTCTGTGTCTTTCCTGTCTCCAAATGCTCTTGTACTGTTCTGCTTTCTCACGACAAATCCATTTTATAAACATCTTCAGAGCAAGTGGGCAGCAGACTGACTAATTCTAACATGTCAGATAGTGTCTTGGAGACTGTTTCTCTTACTTGTGATCCAACAGTTTTTTTTAGACACCTTTCAAGTTTTGAGCTGTACTGGAGGTGGGAGAGTTGTGAAAGGATGATTTTTGGGTAATCAAAGTTGAACATATGAGGAAGACTAAAAAAAAAACTGGAATTATCTTTTGGAGGGTGGGCTCCTTGTAGTACAGGCTTCCCCTACTAGGTAAGTGTTCTAAGAACCCTTGGTATCAGTGTACCAGCTAGCGTTGTTGTGAGAGGCTGTTTGACTTCAGTGAATTTTTTTGGAGATTCTTTCAACACATTTGCCCATTTCATG
Source organism: Carlito syrichta (assembly GCF_000164805.1). NCBI lineage: Eukaryota > Metazoa > Chordata > Mammalia > Primates > Tarsiidae > Carlito > Carlito syrichta. The sequence goes on along the minus strand of NW_007257280.1, from coordinate 1,069,561 downwards.
ATGGGTGATTTACAAGCCCACCTGCTCACACCATGCTAAGTGTTCCACCGTTTTTGACGAAAAAACAGCATGACTCCAGTGCCCCACCCTCCTTATTCACCCAATCTTTCCCAGAGTGACTTCTTTTGTTGTTTGTTTCCCCAGATGAAAAAAACTCCTCAGAGGGAAACGTTTTGTCAATGGGGAAGAGTTAAAACAAAAAACAGCAGACACACTAAAAGGCATCAAAATTGACAAGTTCAAAATTCGTTTTAAGCAGTGGAAAAAGCTTCTCAATAGGTGTATTGAATCAAACGGAGAGTAATTTGAAAGTGACTGAGGTTTAAACATGTAAGAATAAATACACACTTTTAAAAATAAATGCATTCTAGGGTTTTTTTTGGTCCCCCTTGTATTTACCAGCCTATGTTATGACCATGTTTGAAACCATGAGTCATTAAAAATAAGGGAATTATTTACATTAAAATATCCCTATGAAACTTCCTTTGGCAAAGCTAAAGCACTTAAGGTTGTCTTGAAGTAAGGTGATTTATGTTTCAGTATGTAACATAAAGATATTAAAAGAAAACCCTTTCAGCATTTGTCAAAACCCATGAAATACACAACACAAAGAATTAACCCTAGCGTAAACTATGAACTTCAATTCTTAATAATGCATTAACATTGGCTCACCAATTGTGACAAATGGACCACACCAATGCAGTATATTAATGAATAGGGGAAACTGGGAGGGGGTGTTGAGGTATATGGAAGTTCTGAGTACTTTCCACTCAGTTTTTCTGTAATCCTAAAACGATTCAAAAAATAAAGTCTACTAATTTTTTTTTTTTTTGAGTTGGTGTCTCACTCGGTTGCCCAGACTGGAGTGCAGTGGCTGGTCCCAGCCACTGCAGCCTCGACCCGCTGGGCTCCGGCGATCCTTCCACCTCAGCCTTCCAAGTAGCCGGAATTACAGGCATGCGCTACCATGCCCGGCTGATTTTTTTTCATTTATTGTAGAGATGAGGTCTCGCTGCCCAGGCGGGTCTCGAACCCGCAGGCTCAGGCAATCCACTCACCTCAGCCTCCCAAAGGCGCAGGATTACAGGCTGAGTCACCGAGCCCAGCTGGGTCTACTAATTTAAAAAAACCCTTCATATGTCTGAATTTCAGAAATTCCAAGATTAGATCAGGAACTTTTTATTATTATCTGATAGATTAAAGTCTAGTGTTTCTTTTTCAGTATAAGTAGAATAAGAGATGTGCTTCTTGAGTGACATAACTTGTGGCATAGGCTGCTGAAAAGGGGTAAGTCTGAGCTTCCAGAAAAGCTGCCCAGTGCTGTCAATCATTGTGCCTAGTTGCACAATAGTCAGTGGACAGATCAGTTAGAGCACTGGGTTGGGACACTGTCTGCCAACCATTGGGACATCGTGCCATCTTTTCAGTGGAGTGGAGTCCCAGACTTGACAAATCCCTGTCCTACAACCCAGTGAGCCCTTTTTTGACCCTTGCATTTATGGTGTCACTAGCAACAGTGACAATTGATGAACTCATGCCAACTCTGACCCAATATCCGGGTCAGAGTTTGATTGCTTTGGGCTAAAGGCTGTTGCATGACTTGTAGAAATATAGACCTAACACCAGAACTTTCACAGAATTACTCAGTGCTGTTAGCTCTACAGTAAACGTGTGAAAAGATCAAGTTTTTATAGGTGTTACGTAAATGGCTTCTGTATACTGGAACTGGGTAACTATGATAAGCAACTACAAGTATGTGCTGCTTTCCTGAGTTGGCTGTGAAAACAGAACATTCTGCGGTAAGTGATTGTAGGGTGGGAGGGAGAATCAGGTCTAAGAGAGACACTGAGACTGAGAAGGGAAAGATAAAAACAAGATAACAAGGATCAGAACACAAATGGGGGCCATTACTAAAGCACTGGGTATCTTGAGGCTGTGGGTATCCATGGAATGTGGCCATCGAGTCTGTGATAAGGCCTAGCGTGAAAAACTTCACAGTTCATGTAGTTATCTGAAAAAATACCAGTGAAGGGAGGGGTTGGTTATAGAGTTCACCTCTGTTTAACTTATTAAACCTTGTTTTGTAGATCGGAAATAATTATGGATCAATTACATAAATTTAGTTTTACATCTGTCATTAGACAAATTCTTACATTTTTAAAACAATGTACCCCTTGCCTGATTGACTGCATACATGGTACCACTTCTACTAGAAGCAGCAGATTTAACAAGGTCAAGGGGGAGAAAGAGGTTGGAAGTAACCTCTCCCTCAAGTCCCAGTCCACAATAGATGTGGAGCTTCCAGTTCAGTGGCCAAGATAACTGGTCACTTAATGCCAGTGGTGAGCCAAATGGTGGCATAGCCACTGCATTCTTTTTAGTCGGCTTCACAATCAAGAGAAAGTTCTGCAGCCGCCTTGACTTTACAGCAATTCTTGCCAATTGGAAAGACGGCAAAAGTCACCATCCAACCAAATCATACTGCATGTGTTTCTCAGGGTATAGACAGGCGAAGTCAGTCGTGAGGCCCAGGGTAGTCATGCTCCCTAGCTGCTGCTAGTACCTGGAAGGACTGGGGAGCTGTCGTGGCAGTGGTTTGCGGAGCAGGTATGTGACAACGTCACTTTGTCCACGTGCTGCTCATCCACCTGCGTCTTGTCACTGCTTGGCTCGTCTTAGTCTTTGCTTCCCTCTGTCTCCTCACCCTTAATCCAGTTACTTTTGATTTTTCTGTCAAGGAACATGAAGGGCCTCAGGATGAAAGAAAACTTGGCTTAAGTATTCAAGTTACCAGAGCAATGTCCTTTATAATTCTCTAACTGCCAGATTTTTATTGCCGTAGTGGTTTGTTAGGTATAAAATGGGACTTAGTGTACTTTGTAAACGTTTTCTGACATACAACTTGAAAGTTGAATTTTGTCACCTTATAAAATTAGTTATCATTCCTGCCACTTTTAAAACCCTCATAATTTTTCTTTATATGTTTATTATTATCTCTGTAGCAGATAATGGCAGCATGCATGCTGATGTGAAAGATTTACTCCAGGGCTAATTGATTGGAGCAGAGCTGCTCAGTTGCCAGAGAGTAAGGAAACAGTCCATGGAATGCCAAAGCCAGTTTATGAAAAGTACGGACTGAGTACTTCATAAAATGAAATCAACAAATGTTTATCAAGTACTTACTCTGATGTGTAAGGCACTTTGCTGGGCTCGCTAGATGCTGTGGGGAGCATGAAAACAACAGTGATCTCATCAAGCAAAGAATGTCTATTCTAATTGGAGAAGCCATTAGAGATGCATTAAGGATGTGGTAGAAAGAGTATTGAATTGGGTGGTGAGGGCGTCAGGATTTTTGAATCCTAGCCTGAGTTCTGCCACTAACCCCCATCATATCCTCTGGGCAAATCACCTTCCCACTGGGGGTCTCAGTTTATAGAAAGGGAATTGAACCAAATAATCTCTAAGACGTTGTGTGGATTGGTTCATAAACAAATGTGGAAGAGATTCCAGAAGATGGCACATTCTCTATTGCCAAGTGAGTTGTAAATATAATAATTATATAGTACATATATTTATGCTATATAATTATACTAACTATGACTATAGACTAGTGTTTCTCAAAGCGGGGTCCTTGGACTGGCAGCATCAGCATCACCAGCATCACCTAGGAACTTGCAAATTCATTGGCCACACCCCAGACATACTGAATCAGAATCATTGGGGATAAGCCAGCGATCTGTGTTCTAACAAATCCCCCCTCCCTCAGGAGATTCTGATGCCCAATAAAGTTTGACACCTACAGGCTATAGGAATTTTGGGCAGTTATTGTCAGCCTTGGCTGTACATTAGATTCGTATGTTAGAACTTTGTTGGAAATGGGGCACTATCTTAGTGTGTTTGTGCTGCTATAACAAAATACCCGAGACTGGGTAACTTACAAAGAACAGAAATTTATTTCTCTGGGTTCTGGAGACTGAGAAGTCTAAGATCAAGGTGCTGGCAGATTTGGTTGTCTGGTAGAGCCGTTCTCTGTTTCCAAGATGGCATTTTATTGCTCCATCATTCAGAGGTGAGGAAGGCCCTGTCCTCAGGTGGTGGAAGACAGAAGGGCATGCAGCCTCTTTTATAAGGGCCTCACCTCGCAATACAATCACATTGTCCACTAAGTTTCAATACCTGAATCTTAGAGGCAACATATTTAAACCATAGCGGGCACCCAGGCATCACTAGTTGCTCTGGCTCCCCAGGTGCAGCCAATTTGAGAATCACTTGTTTCAGGGAGAGTGGCATGAGCCAAATCAACTATCATTCTGTAGTGGCAGTGAACCTCAGGTGCAGGGGGTTAAAGACAGAGGCCTTGAATTTGATGCTAAGAAATTTGTCCTTTAGATTACAGTGGAGAAAGGTTTTGGAGAAAGAGAGTAATACATTCAAAGTGGTCCATTTGAGAGATTATTCTGACAGCTACGTGAAGAAGAGATTATAGCCATAGTAGTCTCTGTGTGATGTGATCATGGGCCAAATCAGGACTGTAGAAATAAGATTGTAAGGAAGAAAAAGTGTGAAAGCTCTTTTGCAGGAGAAATGGGCAGTGTTGGGTGATAGTAATGGTGGTGATGGTATTGTTAGAATGTCTTTGGTTCAGGAGTCCCTCTCTGACTTTTGGGAGGGCCAGTGCTCTCTAGATGCTTTTGGCAAAATTGTCACTTATGAAATCTGTACCATTCTTTGTTTCACATTGCTATGATTTAGGAGTTCTAATTGTGGGGTGGTCCACAGTGAATTATTACAAATGCAGAATTATGGTCACCTAAAAAGCTACCCATGGTCATCATGTCAGGAGGAGAAAATGTTTGTTTGTTTTTCTTAACAAAAGAATGCTTGGAGTTGTGGGAAAGTTGTAAACTTGGCAATGAATAATAGTTCAAGCCTATCAATTAAGTGAATTTTTATTTTATCATTTGTTTTATTTGGGAGCTGCTGTAATAGTCATTGAAAGAACATCCATCTTCATATTTTTAAAACAAAACAAAAATACCATTGAACATTAGGGCAAAGGACAAGAATTTCAAGGTTTTACCTTTTGACTTCAGCAAATATTTGTCACTCCATTTTTCTTGCTGGATTTCGCCATTTGACTTGTGTTTTTGTTTTGTTCCCATTTGCTCCTAACTCCTAATTCCTGATAACTTTAGTTTATTCTATTTTTGATGGTTGTTTTATTCATAAATGTTCATAATGTTTTGCTATGCCAGTGAAAAAATGTATTTCTCCCTTTATATTTTTCCCAAATATACTTATTCTTCCCTTTATGACCAGGAAATTATTTAAATTGGCCTATGGAAAGAGCTTCTTGGTATTTATTTAGGGCACGGTGGGGAGTTCTATTAGTTTATAGGTCATGCCACATCTGGAAGAATAGGTACCTTTTATTTACTTGTTTGAAAACCTGTTAAAGCAGATTCAGTATTTTAATTCTCTCTTTTTTTTTCTTTTTCTTTTCCTTTTTTTTTTTTTTGTTGACAGGGTCTTGCTCTGTTACCAAGGCTGGAGTGCAGTGGCATAATCATAGCTCACTGCAGCCTTGAACTCCTGGCCTCAAGTGATCCTCTTGCCTCAGCTGACAGAGTGGCTAGAACTTTAGGCGTGTGCCACCATGCCTGAGATTCAGTATTTTAAAGGATTACATATGCATAGTTAAAAATGACTCATTACTCTGGTAAATCTGTGCACTTTTTAGTTTTCTGAAAGAACCGAAAATCTGCCAAAAAATCAGAACTAATCACAACTTTAAATGTGTAGTATATCTAGTAGATACCTTTAAAAATATAACCTATCTTTTCCCAAACTGGATAAAGATACAACCTTTCCAATTTGTGAAGGATATTATGATTATATCATGTAAAACAAATGTAGAAATTTGTGTGGAATAAATGATCTTCCAGACAAAGCATCGAGTTTTTCATTTTTTTCTTTTTTTTTTTTGAGTTGGAGTCTCACTCAGTCACCCAGACTGGAGTGCAGTGGCCGCTCCCGGCCACCGCAGCCTCGCTTGCTGGGCTCCGGCGATCCTTCCGCCTCAGCCTTCCGAGTAGCCGGAATTACAGGCATGCGCTGCGCTGCCCGGCTGATTTTTTGATTTATTGTAGAGATGAGGTCTCGCTGCCCAGGCGGGTCTCGAACCCGCGGGCTCAGGCAATCCCTTTCACCTCAGCCTCTCAAAGGCGCGGGATTACAGGCTGAGCCACCGAGCCCGGCTGCATCGAGTTTTAATATAAGGATACAGAATAGGACTTTAGTATATTTCTATGACTGGTAATATCCCTTTAGTTTTTGTTTGTTTATTAAATTAACATGTTAAAGATTTGAGTATGTTGCAAATCTTGCTTATGTTAGAATTATTAAAAATGAGCCATCTTTCATCTGAACCATTTATTTCCAGTGAGTTATTTTGCTAAATGAAGGCCAGTTTATCAGTTCTTCTGTTAAAGGAAATGAGTCAGTGGCCACCTCAGTTATATTTATTTTATGGTAACATTTAAAGTATGTTTTTAATAGTGTATATGTCAATGTTTCTGACTCCTATAGTAGTACAAGTATCTGAATAAAAATGGGGTAAATGAGAAGCAGAGCTGCTGGTACCATCACAAGTGTACCTAATTAAGAAGATGTTTGAGGCTCACTGTTCTCTGATTTATTAGGTAGGAGAGACTATTCTGAAGAACATGATTATGGAATGGTTACCATGACAATTACATTCAAAGAATTTAGAGGAGACAATGAATCTGTGGGGATCATCCATTTTGATTTATTTGACTGGTCTTTTAAATTCAAACAGCTGTTGTCTCTGGATTTTATTTTTTCACATATTCACCCAATTGATTGATGATCTAGGGATCATTTAAGCTTGGCTGTCAGTAGTGATAGGGTCAGCAGTGTCCCTGACCACAATACTTTTGTTAAACCTGAAGGAGAGTGATCGTATGTGTTAAATGTTACTGCAAAGTAACTACTGACTTCTTCTGAAATAATATAAATGGTTTGTCTAATTTCACTTATTAATCCTGTCAGGGTAGGATAAGATTAACATGACTTATTTTAAAAGCATGAGTGACCCTAAAGTGTTTGAGTTTTATTTTGGATTGCTTTTGTCATTACATTTTGGGGGGGGGGGTGGAGTCTCACTCCATTGCCCAGGCTGGATTGCAGTGGCACATTCACGGCCACCCCAGCGTTGACCTGTTGGGCTCTGACAGTCCGTCTGTCTCAGCCTTCCAAGTAGCCGAAACTATAGGCACACGCTACCACACCCAGGTAGTTTTTCATTTATTGTAGAGATGAGGTCTCACCAAGTTGCCCGGGCTGGTCTTGAACCCATGGACTTAGGAAATCCATTCACCTTGGCTTCCCAAAGTGCTGGGATTACAGGCTGAGCCACTGAGCCCAGCCTGTCATCACATTTTTATCCAGTGTGTTTGGCTGCTGTTCTTTTTTTATTCTTTGACTTGCGCAATACTGTCAACACAATTTGTATTATGTCTGGTCAGAGCCTTAGTTACACACTGCAGATTGAAAAGTACACACAAATATAACTACCATGAGTGTCTTCATTCTCACAACCTCAACTAATGCTAAGTGGGACATACTGGTACAGACAGTAAAGTGAAATGAAGATCCAAATGCAGTTTATACCTTACCATCAATTTGTATCCTTCTTTGTGGACTACTTGATGGTAAAGCCATAAACTATGGAACAGAAGACTACTCTAGCAGGGACCTGAGTTGGACCCTGAAATGAGAGCTTTGTCTCCTCAGCCTTTGGACCTTTCTCTCTTCTGCCCTCTGGAGGCTGTCAGCGAACATGAACTACAAGGAATTTCTGGAAAAGATAGCCAGGGTCTTGGTCTAGTTATTAGAAGACAGTCTCCCTGCCCCTAGGCCACCTCTAGCCCCTCCAAGCTGGAGTGTGTAGAGGTGAGAAGCAGGCAGAGTGGTGTCAGGGAAGCCATCGGCAAAGTGGGAACCTTAGGAAGGAAGTGATTCCGGTTCTTGAAGTAGAGAACTGGATTCTGTCAAGTAGAATCAGTACACAGTATACCCATCTCCAGGAAGAATGAATTCCAGAAGGGAAAGATGAAATAGGATAAGACTAGAGTGTGACAGATCCAGGTTTGAAGTTTCAGCTGGGCTGAATCTAAAGAGAGGGATGTTTGATGCCAGGCGTTTGTGGAAGTATGTGATATCACTATCCAAGTGTGATAACAGTTTGACTCTGCCTGCTATAGTAATAGTAATAATTGTATATTGAACATTCAGCTGATACCTTTTGTATGCAAGACACTACTAAGTGCTTTACATGCATCTACCTCTTTACTTCTATGAGGTAGGTTGCCATTATGAGGTAGGTTGGCCATCATGAGGCTCAGAGAGGTTGGGCTAGTATGAGGCAGAAACAGTAGTTGAACTCAGGCAGCCTGACTCTGCCGCCCTTGCAGTGAACAGCTGTGCCATGCTGTATTCCTGCCGCAGCTGCATGGAAGGGTGTGGCATCTTCTAGAAACAGTGAGTTCCGTATGAGTGGAGTATGGGTGGTGGGAGATGAGATGGAGTAAAGCCTTTTACGTATATATACCATGCTAAGTACTGGGAGATAGAACAGAAATGAGAGACTTTTGTCCTTGCCATCAAGACCCTTAAAGTCCTGTAGGACAAACAAGACCTAATGCAAAATAAATAATCCATATTCATATGATATAATATGAAAATACTGTCTCTACTTAAGTGCGGGTAGGGAGAGGACTAGAAGGTGTTCCTTTGAACTAAATCACTTTCAGATATTCTCTTTCGAATGTTAGCTCTTCACTGGCACACATTTGCCTTCCGCTGGGCTTTTGACCTGGCAGACAAGAACCCTGTCCCTGTATTTGTCCATTTTGAATTAGGAAGCATTGTCTTCAACTATAACAGTTGTCATTAAGATCTAAACAGATGAACCCATTAGCCTACTGAGCCAACTAGACCAGCTATTTATTTCCCCGCACATTAACATTTTAAAAATCTGTAACCATCGCCTGTTTGAGGATCATCCTGGAAATGATTGGGAGTGGGAGGGGGCTACATGCCTGATTACAATCCTTGGTTTATGTTTGCCCTGTTTCCATCGATACTTCTTGAGGGCCTCCTGTGTGCCAGGCACTGTCCTGGGCATGGGGACAGGAGCAGTGAAAAAACAGACAAGGTTCCCCTCTCCCGGAGCTATCTTTTTTTTTCTTTTCCCCAGATTTTATTTGCTCATGTATATTTTCACAGTTGTTCTAAAAGCGCATTTAGCGTGAGTTTCAGGATTTCACACTTTGGGGATAATACAATGATCACACATCCTTTCTCCTTTGAGGAAGCCAGTGCTTTCTGAATAAAGGGGTGAGGGGTAAGGCCTGAAGGGCACTGGCCTGTGGGGAGGCCGCATGGGCGTGGGGAGGGCAGCATGTTGTGGTGGGCTGCAGTTGTGTCTGGGATGGGAACAGCACAAGGCACACCTGTTTCCTAGTGTGGCCGAACCATCGCCCTGGGATGAGCCTGCCCACTAGTCTGCATCCTAATCCTGCTGTTGATTGGAGATAACTTCAGTGGTCACACGGCACCTCGTCTCCATGGCAACCCCTATAAATATTCCTCTGGTGACTTGTGCTCTACATTCTGGCTGGATCGTAGCCCTCCTGTGGCAAAATATTCTAAAGATGTTAAAAGAGAAAAAAAAAAGGCTCAACTAATAAATCTATTCTAAATGACTGAGTCATTTGTTTTGATTACCCGGGTGATTGCCAAATGTTAATTTAAAACTGAAATAGGCCATGAGCTCACTCCCCTAACAATGCTGAGTGTTTGAGCTAATACAGCTTGATAATGAGGGAGCCAGATCTACTGCCAGTGCTCATGTTATATGATAAACAGACATTTGGAGAAATATGCAGAACATCTTGGCAGTTTTCCTTTAACTCAGGGTTGTAAATACAAAGTAGACTGTGTTACCATGAGCCATTTCAAAGAAAGTTGACTTTTTTTAATTTTAGAATTTTGAACTTTTCTTCCAGAAAGGTAACTTTGTCTCTTGATTCTCATTTTTCCCCTAACTTAGGCACATTGGAAGTTGTTTTTGACCGTATCCAGCCCTTGCCGAATACAACCTATTCTCCACACATTCAGTGTGAGGTAAGTTTTACTAATTGCCACAGATTCTTACACTGATCTCCAGCCTTCCAATTTGTGGTGTTAGGGGTGGCATTATACAAAGGGCTTTATTTGTACAGGAGATTTAAGAGGGTTCATTATAATGGATCCAACCAACATCACTGCTTACCCTAAATATTAGCTCTCTGGGGAAATGACTTTACAAGAGAAAATCTCATTTACTTTGAACTTGGGGGCATGGAAAGGAAATGTGCCAGGCACAACAGAACTGTTAGAAGGCCTGCTTGAAAAGAGAGATCTGCTTGTGTCGCAGCATGAACAGTAGGGAGCAGGAAAGCTGCATGGAGCAGATACCGGGATGGGAGGAAGGAGACTCCTGTAGACGACCAGGAGAAGTTTGGGCTGACCTGATCAGCTATCAGGAACTTTTCTGTTGTGGGAGAAAGGAGCAAAGATGGGGAACTGCCACTGCAAAATCTGGTGATAGGAACACCAAAGAGTGCTTCTGTTGGGTTACATGAACAGGAACCAGGAAATTTTCTTCTGATTTGCCCTCAAGTTCAGGGCAGCCTTGCTGCATTGGTGTGAGCAGTCAGATTGAGCAGACCTTCCACTTAACATCCACTGGATAGGCATCCTGTGTCGTCTTCATTTAGCCATGGTGGTTTATTGATACTCTGTGATGATCCAGGGTTCCTCATTTCTCACACTGAGAGAAGGGACGTTGATCTTTGAAAATAATGAAAGAAGCCGGGCTCAGTGGCTCAGCCTGTAATCCTGTGCCTTTGGGAGGCTGAGGTGAGTGGATTGCCTGAGCCCGCGGGTTCAAGACCCGCCTGG
>NW_007257280.1:1058143-1058513 GCF_000164805.1 Carlito syrichta | reverse complement strand
GTGGTAGCACATGCCTGTTAATTCCGGTTACTTGGAAGGCTGAGGCGGAAGGATCGCTGGAGCCCAGCAGGTCGAGGCTGCGGTGGCCGGGAGCGGCCACTGCACTCCAGTCTGGGCGACAGAGTGAGACTCCAACTCAAAAAAAAAAAAAAGAAAAAAAAGAAAAGAATGAAAGAAAGGAATCTGAAAGATGGCTCACCCAGGCACAATGCAGTCTCCGTGTATTCACAAGAGGGGATGTACCCTTTGCCAGCACTATAATGGTAATAATTTCCCATTTTATCCATTGAAGGGTTGCTGTTTCTTGCCCTTTTTTTTGAATTGGAGTCTCACTCTGTCACCTAGACTGGAGTGCAGTGGCCGCTCCCGG
>NW_007257280.1:1017705-1058123 GCF_000164805.1 Carlito syrichta | reverse complement strand
TGCCCAGGCGGGTCTCGAGCCCGCGGGCTCAGGCAATCCACTCACTTCAGCCTCCCAAAGCACGGGATTACAGGCTGAGCCACCGAACCCAGCTGTGTTCTTGCCTTGACCTCCACCCTACCCACCCCTGTATGCAGTCACACGGTCAGTGTAGGCACTTAGATTTCAGTTAGGGTATATGGTCACTAGGTGGCAAGAATCACCTTTGTTATGTCTACTTGCTGCAGAATTGTTCCCAGATTTTAAAATATGTCTATTCAAATGCCTAAAAATATTAAGCCTTAAAGAGCAAGAAAGCATAGGTCAAAGTTTTAGAAATGTTTAATCTGAATTCTATCTACTTTATCCATTATGGTTGTGGTCAGAAGTCCTTCCAATGGCCCAGGGCTTGAAACTGGCCTGATGATGAAAGCCTCAGCATCTTCCCTCAGCTGCTGGAGATGGAATCTTCATCTTTAGGTCTAACTCTCATTCACAGCCCTGACCTAAAATGGTTGCTTTCAAACTTTTTTAAAAAGATAGAAACCCAGCTTCAAAAAAGAAATTTTAGGGTAGGTGCAGTGGCTTACACCTGTAATCACAGCACTGAGGTGGGAGGATTATTTGAGCCCAGAAGTTTGAGACCAGCATGGGCAACATAGCAAGACCCTGTCTCTTTAAAAAAAAAAAAAATCAGACATGATGGTGTCTGTGGTCCCAGCTACACATGAAGCTGAGGCAAGAAGTTCGCCTGAGCTGGGGAGGTTTGAGGCTGCAGTGAGCTGTGATTGTACCACTGCACTCCAGCCTGGGTGACAGAGTGAGATCCTGACTAAAAAAAAAAAAAGATCTTTCACAGAAACAAAGAACTGAGTATTACATGTTCTCACTCATAAGTAGACTTTGAACAACTATCATAATACTATAAGAAAAGGATTGACAGTAGCGGGAATCTGCGGTGGGTTGAGAGGGCAGGGAGGTGGGATTGACAGTAGTGGGAATCTGCCTGGGGAAGGGGGGGCGCACACCTCATCAACAAGGGTACCTGCACAATGAATATTTCTATACCTAGCCCTGAATTGTACCCCACGATTTTAAAACTAAAAAATTTAAAAGTTGTTTTAAAAAAAGGAATCTTAGATCTAACCCCAATAGAGAAAACAGAAGCAGAACCATTTTGGCTCAAGTAGGAGGCTATGGCTCTGTCACCCTCCTCTAGAGAATCCTAGTGCAGTTTGAAAGCACAGTCTTCTATCCAGAGCAGAGATATCTAGAGTTGTACCCTTTCCCAGCTTGTTTTCCTACAGAAACAGAGGCTAGATTCTTGAAGGAAATATAAAGAAGGACAAGATGTCTTTTCATCAACTTAGTTGGAAATGCTGGTTAGGTGAAACCTGGCAAGTCATGTGCATCGTTTGCCCTTAGTAATTCCACAGCAATCTGCAACTTTGATAAGCATTGTCAGTAGAAAACTTAGATAGAAACTATGTGCACAAGGCTGTATTCTTGAAATGGAACTTTTTTTTTTTTTTGGAGTTGGAGTCTTACTCTGTAGCTCAGACGAGTGGAATATCACAATCATGGCCACTGAAGCCTTGACCTGCTTGGGTCAGGTGATCCTTCTGCCTCAGCCTTACAAGTAGCTGGAATTACAGGCATGTGCCACCATGCCCAGTTAATTTATTTTATTTTATTTTATTTTATTTTATTTTATTGTAGAGATGAGATCTCACCAAATAACCCAGGCTGATCTTGAGCCCCTGAGCTCAGGTAATCCTCTCACCTATGCCTCCCAAGTGCTGGGATTACAGGCGTGGGCCACCATGCCTGGCAAAATGGAACATTTAAGTTGAGGTTTTTCAAACACATTTGAAATAGGTTTTATGATATCGCGCATACCCCAGTGACATAGTTACATCAATCAAAACTTGGTGTCCTTGGATATTCTTTTTTTCCCCCCAATTGTTCTTATTTTACTTTATTTTGAGTTGTGGTCTCACTTTGTTGCCCAGGCTGGAGTGAAGTGGCAAGCTTATGGCCACCCCAGCGTTGGCCTGCTGGGCTCCGGCGATCCCTCCGCCTCAGCCTTCCAAGTAGCCGGAACTACAGGTGCGTGCTACCACACCCGGATAATTTTTTTATTTTATTGTAGAGATGAGGTCTCGCCAAGTTGCCCAGGCTATTCTTGGACCTGTGGGCTCAGGCAATCCCCTCACCTCAGCCTCCCAAAGTGCTGGGATTACAGGCTTGAGCCACTGCACCCGGCCGGATAGTCTTTTAGTGCAATGAGTTTCGCAGGTGAGTCAGTGAGAGTCAATTAAATAGAGTGTGTTAAATTCTGTTCCCCTGTGGCAAATATAGAGGATTAGGCAGTTGCATCTTGTGCCCTTTCATTCATTCATTCATTCGTTCATTCATTCATTCAGCCCTACCATGAGCCAGGCCAGGAATGTAGTGGTGAGCAAAACAAAAAGAATAAGACATTTTGGGCATGATATTCTTCAAGGGTAAGGCATCCCTAGACTATTTTCCCTTTTGCAGACGAGGAAGCTGAAAATTGCCGTAGCTTTTTTCTGTTGCATTGCCCAATATTGAGTAGACCAGTATGGATTCACAGGCACAATTCAGAAGTCCCCCTTCGCTGCTCTTTGAGTCAGTGATTTATACCACCTCTGTATAAATGCAAGTAATAATAAAGTAGTTGATAACTGCTGTGGATGCAGCTATGCCTGTGGCCAAAAAGCCCTAAAATGAAAACAAATGTAAACCGTACATTTCACACTCGATTTCTTAAAAGTTTGTTTGGAATAATTGAATGGTTTAGGAAAATGGACTTTGCAATTTCCACTAGAGGATATGAAAGGAGACCCCCAAAACCTGAAATTATCTTTTGGAGGGTGGGCCCCTTGTAGTACAGGCTATCCCCCGCTAGGTAAGTGTTCTAGGAATCCATTGGTGTCAGTGTACCAGCTAGCGTTGTTGTGAAAGGCTATATTCAGCTTCAGTGGATTTTTTTTGGGGGGGGGATCCTTTCAATGCGTTTGCCGATGGGTGATTTACAGGCACACCTGCCCACACCGTGCTGAATGTTCAGTAGTTTTTAATTAAAATCAGCATGACCCTTGTGCCCTCACCCTCCCTATTCACCAGACCTCACACCAAACGACTCTGTTTCCCCGAATGAAAAAAGTCCTCAAAGGGAAACATTTTGCTGATGTGGAAGAGGTGAAACAAAAAAAACGACAGAAGCACTAAAAGGCATCACAATTGATGAATTCAAAACCGTTTTGAGCAGTGGAAAAAGCATTTCAATAGATGTATTGCATCAAATGAAGGGTACTTTGAAGATGACAGAAGTTTAAATGTGTAAGAATACACAATTTTTAATAAATAAATTCCGGTTTTTTGGGGTCCCCCTCATTTTTTTAAATGATAGTGTGCCCCATTTTAAGTTTAATATAATATTTATCATAGATAGACTTTATCATTCAAAAACTTAAAATCATTGTATTTGGCTGCCTTTTAGCTTATGGAATGATCTGAAACACAAACTTGAACACAACATAATTCTTAACACATACATGAACTGGATTAAATATGAGTACTCTGTATTTGTGCCATAGCAGTAACAGTATTGTTAATTAATTAAACACATGTTTTACATGTAGGAAATATTTGTATCACAAACATATGGCTATTTTCTTTATTGATTTGGCAGTTTTTTTGATATTCACAAAACACAAAATTTAAAATACAGTAGTCATAGTGATTTACTTTGCGCCATTTATGTTGATGTTACCTCTCTTCTTGGTGCTCTAGTAGTAAGCATGAAAATCAGCACAGATGGGTTACACAGGCTTAAAGAGTTTGAAAATCATCCATCTAGAGCCAAGGTCTCAAACTGGTGGGCTGGATCTGGCACACAGAGGTGTTCTTTTACATTTTTAATTGCCAGCATTTAAAAATTGAGAGCTTTCATATTTTAAAAAAATCCAGATTTTCCAGCTCCTCTTGGAATATCAGAAGATCTGGCAGTATTGAGCATGCTTTTGTTTGGCTACACTAGGCTAGAGCCAGATAGCTGTTGTTTCTTTAGATGGAGCATGAACTCTGAGGTTGGCCACAGTCTCCAGCAATCTCTGTAGTCTTCTTGACACTAAGAACAAGGGTCGGTTGCCATTATCTGTATGCATTATCTTTACTCCTATAGACATGAGTTTTCAACCCCAGGTCTACATAAAATGGAGTTTGCAAACTTAAGGTCATCCTTTCTCACAAAATATCAGCTTGCTAATTTCAGGTATATGATGTTGGTTACGTTCATTTTAAGGGGGTGCTTTACTTTTATTTTAGAATTGTGGGGTACAAGTGAGGGTCTGCAACATAAATGAAATTTGGGCTTCTAGCTGGCCCTTTCTCCCTTAAGGGCTAAACATTTCAGGGAAGGGATACCTTCTGATGAGGACACCCAATTAAGAGAAGGAGCATCAACAGGTATGGGTGTTTTATCTCATTCTGGAGAATTCCTATGGTCTACTTTGGTGCTTCTCACACTTTAATGTGCAGATTCTGCAGCAGGGCCTGAGATTCTGCACTTCTGGCAAACACCAGGTTACACCGCTGCTAGTACAAGGACCTAACTTTGAGTAGCAAGGAGACTTTACCCTAAAACAGTCCTAAGGAAAAACTGCCAGGCAGCGATGGTTCTAAAATTTAGAACATTCACTTTTTCTTCAGCCTGAGGAAGAAATAGAGATATTAACCAGGCTGTTTTGAGTTGAATCTTCCTAGATAAACCTCGGTTCGCTTCTAGTTGCAGAAGGGTAGGTGAAAAATCAATTATTTTTAATACAACATAACATATGTAAAAGATAAATCTAAGTTTTATTTAAAAACTTGCTTTAAATTCAGTGCTTCCAGTAAAAAAAAAAAAAAAAAAACTAGGTATGTTAAAGCTTGAGAATCAAGAAGTAGGGATTAGAGCTTTTAATTTTATAATTATAGGAAAATGTATTTATAGGACTTTTAGAAAACTTATAAATAAGACCACAGAAAATAAGACAATTATCAAATCTTTGGTTATATGATAACCTTGTAAGGTATAAATGAAAAATTTAGAAATGAAGAGACCAACAGTTTCAAATATATACAGTTCTACAGTGAAAAAGCATAATTAAAATGAAAAGCGAAGCACAGCAGGAAAAAAAATCTGTGACACATATGACAAGATAATTAATTTCTATATTGTGTACAGAGCTAATACAGATTGTAAGAAAGACACACACAGGCCTGGCACGTGGTAGATGCTCTGTAACTGTTGACTGAATGAATTTTCTAGTAGATAGAAGGGAAAATGACATTCACATTATATTACAAAGTAAATAAGTACATGGAAAAATGTTCAGCCTCACTGGTATGCAAAGGTAAGCATATTCAGATGTCAACAAGGTACACATTTCACCTACTAAATCAACAAAATTACAAAAAACTCGATGCTAATATGATTACATTGAAACGGAGGTTCACTTACTCATTGCTGGTAGGATTGTAAGTTGGTACAAAGCCTTTTGGAATGTTATTTGGCAATATATAGCAAAAGTCACAAAAATTGGTACCCTTTAATCTAGCAATCCTATTTTGGGATATGCGTTTTAAGAAACAAATTGTTCAAAGAAAAGAAAAAAGCGAGAAAAAAACTATATGTTATAGGTATTCCTATAACGACAAAAGATTAGAAATAATTTAAATGTCTAACATTAGAGAAGTGGTTCATTTAATTTATTCAACAAATATTTTTGTTTAAGTAGATTATGAGATATCTATGCAGTGTAATTTCATGAATCTGTTAAAAATTATAATTTTCATGTTTGCATCGCAATATGAAAGAATTTGTATAATACAGTCTTACTAAGAAATGCAGGATACAAAATTGTATATATGCTGTGATTGTAACCATGCAAAGTGATATATACATATGGACAAGAACTAGGAGTCACATGGACAAAAGTAAGTATCAATTTTTTTTTTTTTTGAGTTGGAGTCTCACTCTGTTGCCCAGACTGGAGTGCAGTGGCCGCTCCTGGCCACTGCGACCTCAACCTGCTGGGCTCCGGCGAATCTTCCGCCTCAGCCTTCCAAGTAGCCGGAATTACAGGCACGCACTACCATGCCCGGCTAATTTTTTGATTTATTGTCGAGATGAGGTCTCGCCTGCCCAGGCGGGTCTCGAACCCGCGGGCTCAGGCAATCCACTCACCTCAGCCTCCCAAAGGTGCGGGATTACAGGCTGAGCCACCGAGCCCGGCTTGTAAGTATCAATTTATTTTAGGTTTTATTCATGATGTGATGCTGTTTTTACATTTTACTATAAATATATACTCATTTAGAGGTTGAAAATCTTCCACTTTTACCTGTTAAACTCCATATCACAAGCAGGATATTCCCGTCTGTCACAGAGTAGGTGCTTAGCAAGTAACTAGAAACATGGTAAAAATTCCTGCCCTGAGCTTAAACATAGGGTTCCGATGCCATAGGTCCTTCTTGCTTGTTTTGTTTCGTCATCCTGAGCCCCAATTTCTCTTTCTACTGTTTTCTTTTAATTGATTATTATTTTTTTAAGTTGGAGTCTCACTCTGTCGCCCAGACTGGAGTGCAGTGGCACGCTCCCGGCCACCAGCCTCAACCTGCTGGGCTCCGGTGATCCTTCCGCCTCAGCCTTCCAAGTAGCTGGAACTACAGGCCCGCGCTACCCTGCCCAGCTAATTATTTTGATTTATTGTAGAGATGAGGTCTCGCCAAGTTGCTCAGGCGGGTCTCGAACCTGCAGGCTCAGGCAATTCACTCACCTGGGCCTCCCAAAGCGTGGGATTGCAGGCTGAGCCACCAAGCCCAGCCGATTAATTTATTTTTATTTGGTGATTGGTAGAGGCATCTTGGTGTCACATGCAACACCAAGTATAAATAATTGTTTCAGAGCTTTTAATTAATGTATAGCAATGCCAGGCAGGGAATGACTCCTCATGTTTAAAGGTCCAGTGTACACTTAAAGAGGCTTTTTTTTGAGTCAGGTCTCACTCTGTTGCCTAGACTGGAGTGTAGTGGCATGATGGCTCACCACAGCTTCCAACTCCTGAGCTCCTGAGCTCAAGCGATCCTCCTTCCTCAGCTTTCCAAGTGGCTGGGTCTACAGGCACGTGCCATCATGCCTGACTAATTTTTTGATTTTTTTTGTAGAGACGAAGTTTTGCTATGTTGCCCAGGCTGTTCTCCAACTCCTGGGCTCAAGCAATACTCCCGCCTCAGCCTCCCAAAGTGCTAGGAGTACAGGTATGAGCCACCATGCCTGGCTAAGGAGACTCTTAATGGAACTCTGATCCAAGGACCATGCCATTTCATCTCCTGATTTCCATCAGATAAGCAACAAAGCTTCACTTTAAGGTGGTGAGCCTTCTTATAGCTACCTCCTCCCTTTCAGCTGTATTCTCTGTTTCAGATATGCTTGTTTCCCTGCTGTAAGTACACTTTTCTCTTTTAATTAGGTCAGTTACTTCATGTCTGTTTTTCTTTTTTGACATGGTTTCCTCTGGCTTTGGCACCACATATTTTCCCCATATGTCATTGCCTCTGGAGCGTCATGTTGCAATCGTTTTTCAAGGGGAACGGAGAGCACATTGCTGAGGGGGGCAGCTCTGGACTTTTTTGCCTGCCCTTTGCTTCAGTGAGTGTTCCTATTTCTTTTGGGCCTGATTCTGTTTGGTTTTGTAGTCTTCAGAGTCAGTTATGTTTGGACTGAAAGATACTTAAGTAAAAATAATGGTAAGTCAGAGATATGTCTGGCAAAGGTGCAGCACATTTGTTAAGGTTACTGGTTTATTTATCTCCCCTGTCTCTATGGCGACTAAATCTGGGTCTGGGATTTAATGGACTTAATTTTGACCTCTTGTCACATCTCCTAACTTTTCCCAGCCTCTGATTTAGAAGGAATTCATTTCCACTTGAGGAGAGAAACTGCCTCACTTGCAAAAGGACTGGACTCTAACTGGACTCTCAAAAAATGGAATCTCCAGAGTCTTTGATTCTTTGATCAGAGTACATGTCGCACTTGCAAAGAAAGCTAAGAAGTTGTGTAGAAACACATACACACACACACAAACATTACGAATGTCCCAAGGAAATAGTTTTATTTTTAGTGAAATAAAATATTGTTCAGTTAATATGAGTGATGAACTGTCTAAAGTCTTTTTTATGAGAGAACCTTTTGTGAAACTATTAAATCAATGGGAACATTGATTAGACATTATTTTGTTTATTTTTGGAAAGCATTTCCTTTACATATAACACGATTATAAATTTGCATGCATATAAGTGTTAGAACCATATTTCAGAGTTCAAATGTACTAAATTGCAGCATGGAAGTCCACAATAAAAGGTGAACTTGACCAAAATTCCCAGGGAAGAAGTCAGAACTGGACAATGAAATTCAAATCTTTCATTGAGTTCTGTCTACCCAATTTATGTGAAATGAAGACACAGACATCTGATCGCTGAGGTGGCTAGAGTCAAACCATCTTGGACTTCAGTTGGTTCAAATGACCCTTTAAAATTTTTTACCCTCTCCCATATGGTGCTTTGAGACTTATACAAATATTCCAGTTTTAGGAAATTTAATAATTTATTCAAAATCGAGTCAGAGTACTTTACTTTATTTAAGGCTATTATATACTGTATTGCTTTATTCATAAATAATTTATCTATTTACAGGTTCATCTTCTCTAGGAAGAAACTCACATATGTGAATTTTCTTTAAAACCAAAACAGGAGCCGGGCTCGGTGGCTCAGCCTGTAATCCCGCGCCTTGGGAGGCTGAGGTGAGTGGATTGCCTGAGCCCGCCTGGGCAGCGAGACCTCATCTCTACAATAAATCAAAAAATCAGTCGGGCGTGGTAGCGAGCGCCTGTAATTCCGGCTACTCGGAAGGCTGAGGCGGAAGGATCGCCGGAGCCCAGCGGGCCGAGGCTGCGGTGGCCGGAAGCGGCCACTGCACTCCAGTCTGGGCGACAGAGTGAGACTCCCACTCAAAAAAAAAAAAAAAACCAAAACAGGTCGGGCACAGTGGCTCAAGCCTGTAATCCCAGCACTTTGGGAGGCCAAGGCAAGAGGATTGCCTGAGCCCAGGGGTTTAAGACCAGCCTGGGCAACTTGGCGAGACCTCATCTCTACAATAAATCAAAAAATTAGCCAGGTGTGGTAGCACATGCCTGTAGTTTCAGCTACTTGGAAGGCTGAGTCCAGCAGGTTGAGACTGTGGTGGCCATGAGTGTGCCACTGCACTCCAGCCTGGGTGACGGAGTGAGACTCCAACTCAAAACAAAACAAAACAAAATAAAGGAGTCAGTAAATTATTAAAAAGGATCACACCGGGCTTGAGTCAAGGGAAATGACATAAATGCCCTTCCATCCTTACTCCCAAGAATAAAATATTAGAGTTCAGATCTGTCATCAAGTTCATTTCAAGTCCAACAGGAGCTTATGAATACTTAATGTTTTTATTAAGATTTTTGAACATCATACAATCTCAGTGGATATGCAAGTTGTTTTAAGATTTTGTCCATCGTCAACTCTTCTATTAATAGGACAAAGACTTGAGAAGCCAACAACAGATGCTCACTTGTAAAAAACATCTATGCTTGTGAGGTGAATGTTGAGTGCTGCTTAACCTCTGAGCTTGAAACCTTGACTCACACGTTTTATAACAGTGAACTTAGAAAATTTACTAGATTAAAGTCATATTTAAATTATATAGATTTTATTATAGTTCATACAATAAGCATAGCTGAGGTCAAATCTTTTAAATCCCGTTAGGTCCTGAAACCCTTAATAATGCTTGAGAAAGAACAACACTTAAATAATCATCGTTATCATTGTCATCATCATTATTATATCAACCTTATATCACATGTTGAAAGCCCCGTGTGGTGAACTGTGCTAATAATAGTTATAATTTATGTATTTCATTCACTTATTTTTTTCTTTTTCTTGTGAGTCAGAGTCTCATTCTATTGTCCAGACTGGAGTGTGGAATGTAGTGAAGTGATCATGGCTTATCAGATCTGGGCTCAGGCAATCCTTGTACTTCTGCTCCCCAAGTAGCTGAGACTACGGGCGTGCACTACCATGCCCGGTTTACTTTTTTTAATTTTTTTTTTTTTGTAGAGAGATGGTCTCGCTATGTTGCTCAGACTGGTCTTTAACTCCTAGGCTCAAGCAGTCCTCCTGCTTCTGCCTCCCAAAGTGCTGGGATTATAGGCATGAGTCTCTGCACCCGAATTCATGATTTCTTTCAATTTCAGTTTTTCAATTGTGTTTAAACAGCTCTAGGAATCAAATCGATTGCAAATAAAAAGGATGGAATAGATAAACATGTATTTAGAATAGTAACTGCATTGTCCTATCCTATTAACCAGATAAGCTTCACGCTTTGTAGAGCATTTTTCACTGAAAGGTATTTAATGATTGGGTAAGCAATTAGTTTCTTTAACAATTTTTCACCTAAGTAGAAAAGCAATGGTCCATAGGTGATTTGGTGAAAATATGTGGTCTTTGTGAGTCTGCAGACATCTCTTAAGCCATGTGACATATATGTAACCATTTCCATTCATTCTTTAGGGCTACAAATTCTTAATTTATTTAAGGTATTCCTCGTGCTTCCTTCCCGGAACCAGTAGAGCTTTCTTCTGTGGATGGTGGTGAGGGTTTGTGTATATAGTTGTCATTGTATGCAGACTAGGGGACTTATAATCCATAGTGTCTTTTGCTCCCCAAAGTGGTTCAAACGCTGACTAATTGGAGAAGATGAGTTCCACCCCGTGGCATTGGACTTATGTGACAGGTTTGAACTGGGAAAGAGTACAACACGCCCCAGTATTTTTAGTCCACTCTTCTATTCCCAGTTCTGCCTTCTGAACTGTATTCAGAAGGTCGTCATAGATTTCACATAGGATCTTTTTCTGAATATGGGTCCTCTCATGGGTTTTTCTTGTTTTTCTTACTGGAACAATCAAAGACACAAAGAGTAAAGGATTTCTTTGGGGTCACTGTCTTAAATTGTACTCTGCTTTTCCCAGGAAAATGGAAGTTTCTGGGGAGCAAGGATCCTGATTTTCCTCTTATGCCCTTTGTATCACTTATTGTTTAGTGCCAGAGATTCTGTAGCATTTACTAGAGAAACAATTAATTGAATGAAAGGCATTGTATAAATTACAAACCATAGCACTACAGTAGTGTTGCACAGGACAGTCTCCTGTGTTTAACACCCTATTCCTCACATATTCATATTCCTGACATTGTGGAAGGGTATCCTTGAATGGAACAGTCCCTCCGACTTCATTATAGCATGGCATCATTACCCCACCCCAGCATTTTATTAAGTGTTTTTCCAAACAGAAAAGTTGAAATTTCACAGTGAGCACTCATATTCCTACCACCTAGAGTCTACAGTTGAACATTTCACTATATTTACGTTAGCACATATCCATCCATTCATCCATTAGTTCATCTTAGTTTTTTGGATGTATTTCAGAGTAAGCTGCAGGCATATGTACACTTTACTGCTAAACACTCCAGCTTGCATATCATTACGTGGTTTCAATTTTGACATTCTTAGAGCTGCTATGAGATTTGTTGAGATCCTGACATTTATTTTGGTGGTGGCTAAGAAGAGGTGGTAACTTGAATGTGAAATACGCTCAGTTTTCAGACTCTGGGGAGCTTCTGCTTCTGTTTGTTTAACTACCAGCAAGTATATAAACACATATGTATCCCTGTCTCTTTCTCCCCCTTGTTACATGGTCACATTATTTGTATTGTAACTTGGAAAGCTAGTCTAGGAAATGCAGCTGAGGGTCTTGTTTATATGAATAAAACTGGAGAACTGAGGTTGAGGATAGTAAGGCAAAAGATTAGAGTTAGGTACTAGAAAGGTGGGGATGGAGTTTTAGGTACTATGGGGGGGGATTCAGAATCAGGAAGTTACCAGCATAAAGCCTCTTTCATTTGTGAAGTCTAGAGGGGGTTTCGTGGTTGTTTATATTACCTAAAGGTCATGGATTTAATAAACACTGAGAGAACAAATAGAGTCCATTTAGTCTAGTGGTTTTCACATTGTTTTTCATGGGACCTTAGCATTTATAGAAATATTTTAGAGGTTTCACAAACATTTGAGTCAGATTTTCAAAAGTGTATAGAATGTTTTTAAAAACTAATAAAAAAACAAAAAACAAAAAAAACTACCCGGACACACTCAACTGTGTTTGATAGTAAATTTTAACATCCTGAAAAGTACTTACCGATTGACTTTAAAATAAGTAAAGGTTATTAATGTCAACCTAAAATAAAATTTTGAATAACACTTATCTGCCATCCATCAAAGTCAGGGTAATATTTCTGTGTGGGAATAAAGACAAAAGGTCTACAGGGGGGCCATTACACTAAAGCCATGGGTGTTAAGACATCAGCCTGCAAAAGCTGAAGTTACATCTTGGTTTCCAGTTACCATGAGCACTTATCCATCTGTTATATTTAGACTTTTTTTTTCTAGTACCTTTAGGAATCTGGAAACAGATGAGTATATGCTTTAAACTTGAAACGACCATAAAAGGGGAGAGATGGTTAGGAGGCTGGAGGCTGGCTACAGTGTCATACTTCAGATGGGGCTGAGTGAATGGATTAGGGAACCTTCAAAAAGGTCTCACTCTTGGCCCATAGCCCAAACTGCTCAACACAAGTCTGAGAATATAAGTGTGCAAGATTGCATTTCACTATGAGACTTTCAGGGCTTTTTTGATTATGCCTGAGAAACCTTAAAATGGGTTTGACAAATGTCTTTCATTTGGAGTCTGTGGCACTCACTTTGTTTTTGTCATTTCAGATTGTACCAGTTGATTTTTAAAGGTTTTGCTGACCTATATTTTATTTGTCCCTTAATATTTTATTAAGAAGCTTTTCAAAGTTGAAATGACTTAGCAGTGGCCACCTATATCCCTATCATGAACAATATTTTACTTGTTTTATCACATATCTATCCATCCCTCCATCTGTCTATCTTATTTTTGGATGTGTTTCAAAGTAAATGTAGTAGATTTCACCAGTGAACTTCATGTATTTTATACACTTGAAGTCTAAGCTTTTTGAATATTATACAAGTGTGCCTAAGTTGACATAGAATGCTGTGAAAGAAGATATAAAATAAATGCCCCAGTTTTTACTGGGGAAATAATTAGGAGCCTTATTTCAAAAGTAACAGGTATTCTTGAATTCTGGCATGGAGTTGAAAAAAAATGCTGACTTATTTTTAAATTGGAACTTTTTTGTGACTCAGAGGTTTCTGACCCCTAATAAAGAGTGGGTACACTTGTGAGTTTCATTTTCATCAGAGACAGGAGCTTAGTAATTCTTAGTTTTTATAGAAAGGTAGGATAATCTTGAAAAGTGTTATAACCATAGAGCGTTGGTCCCTCCCACAAAATCAATTGCCTTTGGAAGGCAGAGGAACAGTTAACTGAGGACTAAATTGCTCTATGCTGGATCCAATTCCAAACCTTAGTGTCAAGGTGTTAAGTGCAAATTATTCAAAAAACACTCTCAGTACAATTTGAACAGAGAGAATGGGATGGAGATGAAAGGTTCTAGTGTATGGCTTTTGCCCCTATTTATGTGGAAAGCACTTCCTGCGTTCTTGCTAAACTGTGTTGTTGTTCTCTTCATTCTCAATCCCCAGAATTGTGTCCAAACACTCTCCCTTGATGGGGGTGGGGGTGGGGGTGGGGCTTGGGGGCTGGAGGGGTGTTGGCTGGGTATGTTTCCTTCTGGAAGTCTTCACTAGCACTCTTGAGTTAGCTGGCAGGAGATCCCTTCGAAGCTTTTCCAAGCAGTTTTTACCACTCCGTATAGGGGCTAATCCTGTACTTTCCACTTCAGTTCCAGCTACTTTTGCTGGGTAGAAACATTTCTCTGCTATGTTCTCAGTCTCTGCTATGTTCCCAATCTCTGGATGGGCCAAGAAAATTTAGTGTATAAGAACAGAAAGTTAGGATAGAAAATCTTTGGGGCAGGGGGTATGGGTGGGAAAATGGGTGATTAGAAATATTTTAAATGTGCCATGTCAGTAGAACATGAATTTTTAAAAATATATATATAGAGAGAGGGTACTCTCTCTATATATATAGATATATAGAGAGGGGGTACTTTCTCTCTGTATAGATATATAGACGACCCTTTAAAGCCCACAAAAGCTCCTTGGCACAATGGAATAACATGCACTTTGTTCTTGGAAGAGACTATCAGGTTGTGAAGTTTTTGATTCCTCTATCACTGACTTGTTCTTTGATCTCGGAAAGTGACTTGCTTATCCTGTGGTTGTTTCATAATCAACAATCACAAAACTGATTTACTGTATATAGTGGAGTAGTTAGTTGAGTTTAAAACTATATCTAGTTTCTATTATAGCTCAGAATTATTTTACTAGCATTTAGATGTTAACATTAAGCTTTCAAATCAGATTTAATTTTATTTGGGAAAAAAGTTGTTTTGTATATGAATGCTTTATATTCTGTAGTTCATATGATCAGTACCATCCTTAAGTGATACTTCTGCAAACACGTTCAGAAGATTAATTTTCTTATCACAAAGTGTATGTTTAGAATACATACAGATTGATTAGACTATGTTCTTATGGTTAGTAGGAAGGCAGAAAGTTTTCTAGATTTATGCTTTGGACAGGTGATAGTACTTGAGCTTCTATTCTTAGTTTGACCTCGCCGCCCCCCCCAAGCAAGACACTTAATCTTTTTAATGTCTCCGTTTATTCATCTCTAACACCTGTAGTCTTATTTTGTGAAAATAGTACCTGGTTTATATTTGATAGCATGTGAGGACTTGATATAGAAGGTGGTACGGAAGTTCAAATTATTATGTAGAGTATTTGTATGCTGAATGATAATCTTGACAAATTACTAATTACTACATTTAGAAAGTTACAACTCTGGAGGGAATTGATATTTGATATTGTTTTCCTGTGTGTTCTAAGTTACCATCATAACAGTAGGAAAATAAACCTTGTCCTGGCTGTGTTACAAAGGGATTAACTCACTTCTTCAAGTTGTTACTAAATCTCCAGTCCTTTACACAACAGAAATAAAAAGCATTCTTTATTTAATTTTTCCCAAATAAAAGTCTTATAACTAACCTTGGTTTAATTTTTTCTTTTGTTGAGCACTTTCCAAGTTATTTTCTTGGTAAAGAATGAAAGATAAACCATGTCAGTCACTTAAAGCAACTAAAAATACCCTGTACAAATATGCAGATGAGTATGCTTTTGATTTTTAGATCAAAGCAAAGAACTGTGATTATATGGAACTTGATTATTATACATTTGCTTCCAACTACTTGTGCCCTTACAAATAATTAAATATTAACCAAATACAAGAGGATTGCATAGCTAGACTCTAAGTAAAACTAAAATACTCATATTACTATTTTCTAAATTCTGTATCCTTGGGTTACTTTGGGCTGACATGAAGGAGAGAGAATCCCTATCATGGAGATCGCCTATCTTTTTGTAACAATCTCACTCGATTTTATGGTATACGATAAATGTATGTGTGTGTTTTGTGAAAAATGTGTGAATCGTGAAAAATCCAAGTTCACTTGAAAAGTCAAGACACTACCTACTTAGGTACAAAGCCAGATACACAGATAGGTATCTGTAGTTCTTTTACAAATATATTATTTTATATTACTTTTTACTTTATATAGTACGGGCACATATTATTCAATTTTATTGCTAAAGCAAGTCTATAGGGAAAGCAGGACATGTTAATATCCCCATTTCATAGATGAGGAAGATAAATGAACTTGACTTGTAAGCAATTCAGCAGAGTCAGAGATTACATTCAGGGTGTTTGATTCTAAGTCTAGTGTCTTCTCCTTGACTTACAACACAATAAAGTCAACAAAACATTCACCGTTACTTTCATTAAATGAAAGCTTAAAATTAATTTAACTATTATACTGTTATCTTAATTTTACGAAGTTAGCTTTTCATTGCTTTTAAACTTGCTCAAAGTGTTTGAAAATTAAGTATTCTATTTCACAACTCCTGAATTAATTTCTTTGTACATTTCCTGTTCTGATATAATAATTTATATGGGCTTTAGCATTTATTTATGACATCAAATGAGTAGACAGTTTGATTAAGTTTTGTGATTCTTGTAATTCTCCTGGTTTGCCACACTGAATTGCCACGACATCAAAACTGGAGATCCCTGTTTTAGCATCTAACAAAAATGACCAATATACTTACTTTTTAAATGGCTTACATATGTTAAACTGATTTATATACATCAACCCCTTTCCTGAAATCTGGAGTTAACTTTTTAAAATGTTCACTGTGGGGGTGCTGGTGACATTTCTTTTTCTTGTTTATCTATAAAGACAGGGAGGTGCAATCTAAGTTGGGAAATCAGTGACAAATAGCCATAGAACATGGGTCACCTGGCTTCAGTTAGTTATGTGACCTTTAAGAAAACAAGTGCTCGTTTCAGAAAAGGCTTTTCAGAAAAGACCTTTGAGGCTACAGACATCACCTCTGCTTTAAAGAAAAAAACAATTGCAGGGTTAATTTAAAACTCTGACACAGATATAGCTGAAAAATCCCTGACAGATTTATATAATGAATGAGGATGGTGTTTGTTTTCCCAGCATGCAGTTTTAAGGTCAGACCTGTGACTCAGAGCTGTGCACTTTTCTGGTGGTATGCATCAGTGACATGTTGCCAGTCTAATCGTCCAGAAGGGCTTGTGCCCAGCTCAGGTTGCTCCATTATAATCCCCAGCTGAGAAGCCACCTTTCATTTTTTAAAATAGATAAAGAAGACAACATGGACATTTGAAAGTCAAATACCATATGTACTTCATAGCTTTTCAGCCTTTAAGACTTGATGAACACCAAGGTGCCCTCTTAGCTGGAGAAGTAGATCCTCCCTTCCACTAATCTATCCGGGTGTGGCACTGTCTGAGCCTGTGTTTTGTACATCATAGTATAAGGGGATTGCTAGGTTTATTGTTTTTTAATTCACTGTGGTTTTTGGTGCAAAGAGCACTGGATTTAGAATCAAAAGCCACTTCCTCTCTGGGTGGTTTATTAGCTTCGGGTAACTTTAGCATAGTTGGCATAAGATTTCCAGATGGCATCGGCATCTTTTCTGCATGAACAAAAATAATCTGGCATTTGAGTAAGCTTTGGTGGGTGCTTCCTGATCCACTTGAGATCTTTTCATCTTTTTTCCTTTTTCTCTTTCCCCTTCCTTGTAAATCAGAACTTCCATTCCTTTAGAGCGGCTGACATCTTTTGGGTGTTAGAGAAAGCAATCTGATTAAAGTAACTTGCTTCTTTTTTAGTTGGTTCCTTCTGTCTTTTGACAACGTATATAGTTCTTACAGCATTGTTTGTGCTAGCAAAAGACTGGAAACAACTTAAATGTTTGTCAATAAGGGACTAACAAAGTAAGTTGTGGTATAGCTACACAGTTTGATACTATGTACATGTTCAAGAAGTAGAAGTTGGCCTGGTGTGGTGGCTCATGTCTGTAATTCCAGAACTTTGGGAGGTCGAGGCAGGAGGATTACTTGAGTCCACGAGTTCAAGACCAGCCTGGACAGCATAGTGAGACCTCATCTCTACAAAAAAGTAAAAAATTAGCCAGATGTGGTGGCACATGCCTGTGGTCCCAGCTACTCAGGAGGCTGAGGCAGAAGGATCGCCCAGGAGATGAAGGCTGCGGTGAGCTGTGATCATGCCACTGCAGTCCACCGTGGGTGACAGAGTAAGAGCCCCAACTTGAAAGAA
Source organism: Carlito syrichta (assembly GCF_000164805.1). Lineage (NCBI taxonomy): Eukaryota > Metazoa > Chordata > Mammalia > Primates > Tarsiidae > Carlito > Carlito syrichta. The sequence continues at coordinate 1,040,243 of NW_007257280.1, read as the reverse complement.
GAAGAAGGAGAAGGGGTGAGGGGGAAGCGGGGGAGGAAAAAGAGGAGGAAGAGGAGGAGGAGGCTTTTTATGTGCTGACATGGAAAATTCTCTAAATATTAATAAATAGCCATAGAATAAATAGAAATAGCAAGATGAAAAATATTGATTGTTTTTAAAAAAGGAAAAATGTATATAGCTACCTATTTTTATATGCCTAGTATCTCTGGAAGCATAAAGAAGATACTGGCATAATTGGTTACCAACAGAGAGAGGGAAGTGGGTGTCTGGGGACAGACAGGGAAGGAAGACTTTTCACTATATACTCTTTTCTGCCTCTTCAAAACTACATATTTAAAAATAAAATAAATCCACACCAAAAAATGTTCACAGCAGCATTATTCGTGATAGCTAAAAAGTAGGAACAGCATAAATGTCTGTTAACTGATGAATGGATGGTGTGTCTATACGATGGAATATCATTCAGCCATAAAGAGGAATGAAGTACTGGTGCATTCTCTAATATGGACGAACCTTGAAAATATGCAAAATGAAAGAAATCAGCCACAAAAGCCACATATCATATGATTCCATATTATATATGGAAACATTATGCTAAGTGAAAGAAATCATCCACAGAAGATCACATATTTTATAATTCCACTGCCAGAAGAAGCACATCCATAGAGACAGAAAGTAAATTAGTGGTTCCTAGGGGCTGGACTGGGGGTGGGGGAGATGGGGAGTGACTACTAAGAGGTCCAGGGTTTTTTCTGGGGTGATTAGATGATCTAGAAGACAGTGGTGATGCTTGTACAACCTTATGAATATACTAAAAAAATCACAGAATTGTACACTTTTGAAAGGTGAATTTTATAGTGTGAAAATTATATCTCAATAAATAAAAACTTGGTGAGATCTTGAACACGGAAACCTTAAGAGTCACTGAGAACAGATAAAACAGTGAACAACTTACTTAAGTTTTCACCTAAGAAATATCTCCATTCTAAAATATTTAACATATGATCATGGATAATGCCAGAGGATTTCATGTTAGCCACCTTCACACACACTCACCAGCGATCTTTTCATTTTATAAGGGAAGATTGTTAACCCAAATGAAGCTTTGACGGATAGACTTTTAGATAAAATAATGAAGTGAAGAATTTTTGATGATTCAGGATTGAGATCTTGTCCAGGTCCTGCCACTAGGAGAGGAGGTAGTGGAGCCCTAGAGAATCTTCTGGACCACTGTGCCCTTTCTGTCATCACAGTGGATCCCAGAACTGCCCCTGCCCCATGCTGCCTCCTTAGGCTGATAAGCTGCCTTCATTCCCTTCCTTGTGTTCTGGAGTGAGCCGAGGTGCATAGGGTTTAAGAGCCCTTCCTAGCCGAGCTCGGTGGCTCAGCCTGTAATCCTGCGCCTTGGGAGGCTGAGGTGAGTGGAATGCCTGAGCCCGCGGGTTCGAGACCCGCCTGGGCAGGTGAGACCTCATCTCTACAATAAAATCAAAAAATTAGCCAGGCACGGTAGCACGCTCCTGTAATTCCGGCTGCTTGGAAGGCTGAGGTGGAAGGATGGCCGGAGCCCCAGCAGGTCGAGGCTGCGGTGGCCGAGAGCGGCCACTGCACTCCAGTCTGGGCGACAGAGTGAGACTCCAACTCAAAAAAAAAAAAAGAACCTTCCTGAGAGGAGGGGATTCACCTTGAGGCTTTTGAGATCTATGGACCTGACAATATAGCTTCTCTCCTAGTCACTAATGGTTCATAAGTGCTGGGTCATTGTGGACATTATAGCATCTGGCCTGTCCACAGGGTGGTCAGCTAATATCTTCTGATAGTCTCCCCACTTCAGGAGCTTTAGCTTGAATGCATGTTGGGGTGGGTATGGGGGATTGACCACAATGCATTTTCAGTCAAGAGCTAGGCAGATGGTGCATATATTGGTTCTAGCATCCCTGGGACCTTCAGCATTACTGTACTCACCAAAGCTACGTCTCGGTGCAACTTATCTCACCTGAGCTGCCGAGATCTTCCTGTAAGTGGCCTGCCAAGATAGGGTGTTTCCGATCCATGTCCTTGGCATTTATTCAGAATTAACTCATGTAATGTAAAACTCATCTGCATTCTGGCTAGAGCTGCCTGGTAGATATAGGTAGCTTCGTTTCATTGTTGGCCTTTGTAGGCAAACTTAAGCTTAGAGATATGAACCAACCAAGGGGTTCCTGTTCTACCAATTAGCACTCACAAGGCAAACTCTTTTCATCATGTTGGAACGTCTATTAACTTTGGCCAGGAGTGGTCTAATTATCCATGGGACTAACTGGGCTCTTTCTTGGTAGGAAGGATGTAGGGAAGACTCTTCCCTACCCCAAGATTGGGCAGGTGACCTAGATCTATGGGTCTTTTAACTAGAGGATCAAAAGAGCAGAACTTTGTTCTCTCTAGGTCTCCTTATCATGCTGAATACCAGCTCTCTCTACTGGACTGTCCTGTTTCCAGAAGTCAAGTCCTCTGCGTCCTTGGGACATTGAGATTTGCTCTCTGCTACCCCAGTCACTCTCAGGTCCATGATCCTTGCAGCTGGGTTTTTGGCGAAGAGCCTGAACTCTTATCTATTTTCCACAGATCCCCTGTGAATTAGCAAACTTGAGAAATTCCTCTTGCAGGAATCTACTGCTTGGGACAGCTATATTTTTAGAGTATAGTTGAATAAATAATAATGTTTGATGCTTATTGTGTGCCAGCCACTGTTCTAAATGTTAAAAATATTTACTTCTTTATTTCTTATAACAACCCTATTACATAAGTACTGTTATCATTCCCACTTTACAGATGAGCAAATTGAGTCAGAGAGAAGTGAGACTAGCCAGTGTCATACAACCAGTAAGTGGTGGCAGGGTCCCAGTTCAGACATTCTGGCTGTAGATGCCATGCTCTTAGCCACTATACCATATCCTCTTGAAACTTTATGAAATAGGTATACCCATATTAAACTCAGGGCACATTTTATATTATTTGTCTTAGAAGTAACAATGGTTTTTTGTTTTGTTTTTTTTTTGAGTCGGGGTCTCACTCTGTCACTCAGGCTGAAGCACAGTGGCACAATCATGGCTCACCACAGCTTTGAGCTCCTGGGCTCAAGCTATCCTTCTGCCTCAGCCTCCCGAGTAGCTGGGACTACAGATGTGTACCACCACACCTGGCTAATCTTTAAACATTTTTCTTGTGGAGCCAAGGTTTTGCTGTATTGCCCAGGCTGATCTTGAACTCCTGCACTCAAACGATCCTCCCACCTTGGCCTTCCAAAGTGCTGGGATCACAGGTGTGAGCCACTGTACCTGGCCTTTAGAATTTAAAAAGTTAATTGTTCAACCAATCTCATATAAAATTAAGCCTTGAATTTCTTTCATGGAAGCCTTCAAAAATAGTTCAGGTCCATTCTAAACCATCTTATCTGAATTTCCTTGAGTGCAGTAATCACTCTTTGTCTCATTTTCTGTACCTTAGACAATCTGGTCTTATTTACAGTGGGTGAATTGTTCACATGTTTGTTCACTTTGTTTTTCACACTGCTTGAAAATGAACAAGAAGGTCTGGGATGGGAAGTGAATGGGATGTCATCTTTCTGAGTACATGTCCTCTGGTGGCCTCTATTCTAGCTGCAGACTCTCGTTCTCACAATCTACTTGCTGCACTTCGTGTTCCTGTCATTCTGTTTCATGTACTCACTTCCTGGCATAGTGAATGTATTGGTTGACTTCATAGGCTTTGAAATCACTCACTCTTGTTTCTTAAGTGTCTGCTATTTTAGGTAGACCCTCTGCTTCCCCATCCAACCTTGTCCTTATCTCTTGGCTCTTCATCGTCTATTGCTTCTAAGTTATCTCAGCTGAAGTTTGTGGTCTTTTTGTCTAGACTCTTGCTGTAGCATGGGAGGGTCTACAAAATGTTTCACCTACAAGTCACCCACCTGTCCTGTAGACTCAGGGTCTGTAACCCAGATTAGCCTCTGTTGATGACTATCAAAGTCAAGGGACCGTGAACCCCATTTACCATACACTGTTTTCCTGAGTTTTGCGATGTCATCAGTAAAGATTCGTTGCTGGATGCAACTTGAGATGGTACAAGTAACTGCCTTGGGAGTTCGTATATCCAGGTTCTAGACCTGGAGTGGCTGTTGACTCAGGAAAGTGAGTCATCTCTCCATCTCTGGGTCTCAACTTTCCAATCTATAAAATGAGGTGATCTGGACTAGATGGTACTTAAGATCATTTCCAACTCCTTCATTATGCAATCTTTATGAAGGTGGGAACACCCACAGACCTAGCCCACGTTAGGTCCTCCAGGCCTGTGCTCTGTCCTCACCATGTACAGAATGACAAACAGGGAAGATAAGCCCCCATTTGGGTCAGGAATCTAACAGCACACCACATACTAACAGGACCACTTTGGTCCTGCTGCTGAGTTTTCACAAATTAGTACCTGCGCTGGCACAACTGAAGAGCTCTTTTCACAGAAAGCGATTCATGTTTGCTCTCTCAGACATGAATCTCAGTGGGCCACCACTTTCCTCAGTCTGCCTGTAAGTACTCCTGTGTGGAATCCAGATCGAGACGCTGCTCAGGCAGACGTCGCTCAGGCAGACAAATAATGGCCTTTGGGGAAACGTGGCAGATGGGGGCCAAGCCAGATTTCACCTGGTGTATTTTTGGTCTTCTAGAAATCCAGATTGCCTCTGCTATCAAAATGTTCAACTCTGCTGCTTAACAAAATATGGACTTCCTGAGGGACATCAGATTACTGCTTGGTCTCTTTCCTCCTAGCATGCTCACACTCCCACCTCTGTACACCATATTAAAGTTCAGATGTTCCACTTACTGAATCCCACTTCCCATCCCAGCCCTTCATGCTCATTTTCAACCTTTACCTTGAATTCCAGGACTGTCCCCTCTTTGGGGTTTGAAAACACCAACACATGATAAAGTAATATATTAACTCCAGTCCTTTGGTAAATGAAGACATTATGTTATTAGCCTTGATGTTTCATACCAGGAAGCAAGGCTCATGAAGTATTATGATGGCACCTCTGAACAAGGCATTTGATCTTGGTTACCAGCATTAAGAATAAAGGTATGGGTGGAAGCTTATCTAATTTATACTTCTTTCCTGTTATGGATATTAATCAGCTGGGTAAATTATAGAATAGGACCATGGAATGTTTAGCCCTCAAGCATCTATCAGAGGCTTGAAATGTTCATAACAGGTGGGCTTGGTGAAAGCCAGGAGTTCGCATGATTGGAAGAGTGTTTTGAGTCATGGCACATGGCAACATGGAAATAAAACAGATATATCACAAGTGGGTGATAGAAATAGACTGGAAGAGAATTTTAACATCTAAAATATGACAAAGATGCATCCTTACCAGCTTCTTGGTTTCTTGAAACACTCATTTTCCACTGATCTGAGATTTTGTATTTGCATTGTTTATTTTTTCCTAAAACTCTTTTGTGTTACTATCTCTTTGCTTCTTTCACTTTTCTGTTTATTTTCTCTTTTAAGTGCCACTTCTTTTTTGAGAAAATCTGAGATCACCTTAGTGACTTACTCTGGTAGTGATTTCTGGTTAGAGGCCCATAAACGTATCTATAGGGTGGTTGGGATAGTTCCTATGTCTTGGTGAGAATCTAGTGGCAACACAGGAAGGGGCAGACTTTGGGGACAGGAGACATTTAAAACTGTTACTAATCATGGAATGACATTACCAAAAATCAAATGACAGAGGCCATGACACATGCTTCTTAATCTCTGTGTGAATGTTATAAGGAAACCCTCTAAGCCCTGGTCAACTGTGAAATGAACAGATCTTCAGTAGTGTTAATTTAATTAGCATTTTCAAGGTGCTTTGCTGTTTACAGGGTCTTTTATTTCATGTTATCTTATCTCATTTGTAACAGGTCTTCCCCTTTTCATAGTTACCCTGTCCTTTGCCCTAAGATTCCAAGACCCTTGGGGAGGCTGAATTCCAGGTTTGCTTTCAGTTAGACATTGCATGACCAAATCACCCCTCAGGGGTTCCAGGGGTGCACTCTCATTTTACTCTTTGACAGGTATGCAGCAAATTGTGACATTTAAGTGGTGGCTTTGCAAAATTGGACTTGTCATAGGAAAAAGTACTCTTCCCACCTTAAAGATTGACAGGAACATGAGATGGCTGAAGCTGTCCTGGGCTTTTTTCTGGCAAGAGTACATAGAACAAAAAATACTCCGGAGAGCTCAACATTGAATCACATCATATCATAGTGCATGACTAGTTGCTTTAATCTTGCAGTTGGACTCACTCAGGAGAAATTCGTTGGCAGAAGGACTAGTAGCTTGACAAAATTATATTGAGAAAAAAATTGCAGTGTATTAATTTACTAGTAGTAGCCATGGGAAAAATGAAGAATTATGTAAAAAGAAATCAAGATGAAACCACTGATAAATCCACAAAAACTCCATTCCAGTTTGTTATCAACCTCTTGTCTCTGGTCATGACTAATGGCCAGTCATTGTCTGAATAAGTTTTCAGCCATTTGGAAATTTCTTCAATCAAAGAAAATTATCGTAAAAGGAGAAGGGTGACTACAAGCTGTGAACGAGGAACTCCTGACATGTGGGCCAAGTGGGTCACTGAATTTGCCGTGTTTGACTCTTCGGTTGCACCACTTTGAACTTGTGAAGTTTGATCCTCCCAGTGGTGTTTCTGAGATAGAGAGGCTAGGATTAGATTGCAGTGGGATAATCCCCACAAACGTGATCCCACTGTAATCTTACCATTATCCCTCTCTACTTGACAACTTGGCTCCCATTGAAGGGAGTTTGTTATTGGCATCTCAGAAGGACCTTATTGTATAATAAAGTCCAAAGTAAACTTCCACTCTTCCCCATACCAGCTCTGTCTCTCAAATTCCCCATTATTTTCCTGGTTACCCAGAATCACAACCTCAGAGAGATCTTTGGTTCTGTCCCCTCCTTTCCATTTAATCAGTCCTTTCAGCCCTGTCCCGGTCTCCCTTACATCTGTTCTTTCCTTTCCATGCCCATGGCCACTGCCTCTCGTTTGTTTGGTCTTTCCTTGCATCTCATCTGGACATATGCAGTACCCTTCCAGGCTGTCTCCCTGCCTCTAGACACTCGGCCTCTGAGATCTAGCCTTCTTTTCACTGCTTACATCACTCTGATTTCATTCTTCCCTTGTATCAATTACAAAAAGGCCCTCTCTGCTCTGACTTTCCCTGCCTCTCTAGCTTTGAGCCTCACCACTCCCTTATCTTATGCTTCTGTTGCTCCCCCCCATCCACCTCCCCACCTGCATCCTGCTTCTTGAGCAAGCTCTGTGTTCTTCTCATACCTTTGCTGACACCGTCCTTTTTCTTGAAATGCCTCATCCCCCTTCTCTGCATGCTGAAGTCTTAACCATTCTTCAGGGACCAGGTCAAAGGCCATGATATCTAGCAAATCTTTTCTGATCACCAAACCAGACATGGTGTCTCCCTGTGATAAATGTCAATAGCACTTTATATTTCTCTTGTAATACTTATCACACTCTGCCTTGCATGACAGTTATTTATATAATCATCTTGGTACAACTGGAGTAAGGACTGTATTTTTATTCTTTGTGAAAATATCTCACAGTGGGACATCTGTTAAATAAGTGTTTGTCATATAAAGTCAACAAATGGATGGGGTAGCGTTATCTACAGGTAAACCCAACAACAGGTTCTAATGCATCTGCAGATAGTTGGAAAATAAGGATGTGTAGATAAACTCTGAAGTAAGTAAGTGGTTCTCAGAAGATCATATGCAAGAGGAAATTCTATTGCATACGCATTTATAGCTAGCCTTATTCCAATATCTATATTCATATACTCAGGTCAAGAAATAATTATCTCAAACTGACTTTGAATAACCATCCAAACCCTAAGGAGGTTTGATGCCTAGCATTCACTGAAAAAAACATCTTGATTTTGCTAGCATGTTAGACTAGCAGGCCTGAAACATGGCCTTCAGACGCCAAAGAAGAGTGGCTCACCAAACGCCAGCAAACTCCATCAACAGTATTTAAAGGCACTTTGTAAAAATAGTACAACAATTCTTGAGGATATTATTAAGCATCATGCTATTAGTGTGCAACAAGATTGGCTCAGATGTCAATGAAATCAGTGACTATCCTAGTACCTCCTAAATAACCAATAAGGTTTCTAAGCCACTGATCTAAGACAGGACAAAGTTACCAACTATTCTTCCCGAGAAACTGTTTTTCACATTGCAAATGGCCTTTTCTTCTTTCTTCTTGTGAAGGATCTAGTTTTGTGACTTGAGGACATCTGCAGTGGGGACAGGTGTCAGAGCAGGCAGTGGTTGTGCTTCATGAAGTTTTTAGGAAGGCAGAGGTACCTGATTGATGGAAATGGCAGCTGGAATAAATGCTCTTGTTGTAGGGTCAAGCTCCCAGCTCACACTGAGAGTCAGTAGTAGTTGACTAAATCATTGTGGTCAGAAAATAATTCTCTTGTCTTAGTATTTTTTCTTAAATTTCAGACAAAATAGATTTACATTTATTTGCTAACTTCATAAGGCTTTAAGTCTGTCTGTATCCTGTTGTCGCTTTCCAAAATGGTCAGACACCTGAAGGAACTAGCACACTTGCTAAAAGAATACACTTCCTGATGCATAGCTCAAAACTGGAATTGACATCCTTAAAAAAAAAAGCTTTGGCACACTGAGCTTATTGTTTCTAGTACCACAAGAAGGAGGGGTGTTTATAAATATATGGGCTCTTTCTAAATATATACCCTACTGAAATCTAAAATTTAGGTTCATTAAGGTGAGTCATCTAATAAAATAAGAGCGTTTGCTCTAGGTGAAAAGTTTCCATTTGTTTTAGGGGTGCGGTGTTGTTACGACTGGCTAATCTCCCTGCCATAATTTAATCAGGCAGGATAAGAAAGAGGTTAGAGAGGCGTGTAGGGAGAGCACAGCAATGCTTCCCTTCTTTTCCTGGCTTATTATTTGACCATAATGTGCCATAAATTTGCCTGTTACATCCTGGCTTTCATTGTCTTATTTTCCAGCTCACTGGGAGTTACAGACGATGTCAGCTGTCTTTTAGAATAACTTTTCCTTAAACGTTTGCAGAACATAAGAATTGTGAAACTCATTCGTTCATTTATCCATGAAGCATTTACTGCCCACCTACTCTATGATGTAGGTACATGAAGACAAGCAAAGCACTGTCCTGACCCTCAGCTTGGTAGGGGAGATGTGTGAATATGGCCAAAACCAGGGAGGTGCACTATTCAACATACAGTGGCTATAAGGGTGCCGGTCCCAGGACTGTTCCAGAGTGAAGGTCAGCTGCTTTCCTTGAAGTTCAGTGGTCAAAACCATTTTCTTTTCTTTTCTTTTTTTTTGAGTTGGAGTCTCACTCTGTCACCCAGACTGGAGTGCAGTAGCCACTCCTGGCCACCGCAGCCTCGACCTACTGGGCTCCAGCGATCCTTCCGCCTCAGCCTTCTAAGTAGCTGGAACTACAGGCACGCGCTACTACACCCGGCTAGTTTTTTTGATTTATTGTAGAGATGAGGTCTCGCCAAGTTGCCCAGGCGGGTCTCGAACCCATGGGCTCAGGCAGTCCACTCACCTCAGCCTCCCACAGCGCAGGATTACAGGCTGAGCCACCGAGCCCAGCCAAACCACTTTCAAGATTACAGGTGGGACTATGTCTTGGAGGTGTGATTGACACTTTTCACTTCTTTTAATTCATTCTTCCAAGGAATAATTATAGAGGGACTCCTGGGAACTGGGCAGTGTTCTAGGCACTGGGGTCACAGCAGTGAACACCACTACCAAACCAGAGGGCAAGCAAGAGAGATCAGTGCAAGACCTACTGTGTTTGAAGATCCTGGGTACTAGGGAAACAACAAATTGGGGAAGAAGGGTAGGGACAGTGCATGCCGGGGAGCATGATTGCAATTTGAAACAGGGTGCTCAAGGAAGACTTCACTGACAGAGTGACTCGGAGCAAGAACTTGAAGGGGATAGAGGAACAACCATGATGGACTTTGTGCCCAGACAGACAGCAAAGAGACCAGTGAGGTGGGCATTGAGGGCCAGGGGGCCAGGGATGAGGCCGGAGAAGGAACGTGGGAGGGGATCCTGAAGGAACTTAGAGGCTTTGCCTAGAACTCGTTCCTGATTCCCAGCTTCCAGACATCCGATGGTCTGTTAAGCTATGACATGTTAAGTTGATGTCTTCATTTTCATTCATATTTTTGCTTTTATTGCCCCTGACGGTGAAAATCGAGAGGGTTTGTTTGTGGAACAAAGTGCCTTCATTGCGTATGTAGCAGGGATATGCGGGTGTCTCCCCGTCTCTCAGTTCTATCCGCTGCGAAGGCGGTGGGGTGGCTAGAATTTTCCCCTTCCCAGTACTCTGCTGATCGCTGATACACACCAAGGAGGACGTGGAGTGAAAGCGTCTATAATGCCCTTAATCTCGATATTCATAGCATCTAATTCCCTTTCATTACACAGGTAACAAATCTATCTCTTAGTGTTAACTTTTATCATTAATAGCACAAAAAAGAATTATTTCAAGGACCAAATGCAAGCTCTTAAGGCATATAAAGTAGATTAATAAGGTTGGCCCAGTGTTGAGCTATGCCACAGCCGAATCCAAATTTTATTCCGGTACAGGGATGACTTTCTATGTGGCCTCTCTGGCTCTGGAGCTAATTTGGATGCTGAGTAGCCCTGCAGGTATTTATATGTAGCGTTTGGTATTTTTACTGGGTCCTATTCTTCTCCCTTGGATCACCTAAAATGGTTAAGAATTTTCTAGTGGGATTAAGGTTGTGATCTCTGGGGAGGGGTGGGACATCTGCTCTCGGTTATTTTTGTGTTAGCTGCTTCCCCTTAAATGTATGTTCACAAATGAGCCACAGTCTTGTCAGCTGGGATTGAAGGAAGCCTGCTCTAGGTGCTGCTCCTGAACTTGGTCTCTGAGCCATGGCTTCCCATAGACACTCAGGTAAAAACTTCATACATTTTATCTTATATCGAGCACAGTTTTGTTAGGGCAGTGAATCTGTCATTTGGCTAAAAGATGATTTTTGCTTAAATTATTTTAGTATTGTCTAAATGGTAACTAAATTACAGCTCATCTCTACTTTGTCCTTGCCTTCTCATGCCATTTCAAGAACAAAACATTATTCTCATTCAAGTAAAATTAACAGTTTGAGTGACTTGTTTTTAAAAGAAATATATAAACATGTAACTACTACATTTTACATTTTTCAGGATGTCTTATGAAACTATAAGAGATTGTGTGAGGAAAGGTTTCTCTGGTTAGGATTTTTTTTTATAAGATCTGATTCTTCATCTTGACAGTGCTTTAAATCTAGGGCGTTTGGAAAACATAATCCGAATATGGAACTGGAAGGAGGAACATTTGTATCTAAGAAAGTCCATAATGACTTAGTGCATCTTCCTTTTTCTGAACAATATTTTTAATCTTCCTGAAGAAACAGCTATGATCCTTTTGATAGGACAAGTATGTTATTGATTATTCTTAACAGAAAAGGGGACGAGTTTTGGACTTCCTAGACTATGAGAGTCTTTCTCTTGTTTTGTAACCTGAAATTAAGAAAACCCTTTGGCCATATAAACAAGAAACCCATGGAATAGGTGCTTACGGATGAAAGCCTGCTTCCCTGAACCTAGCAGTGTGGCTGTTACCCTGTGGCTCTGTAGTCCTCTGCCTAAGTAACAGTTCCCTTTCTCAGAACTCGTAAAGTCAGACAGTTGGGTAGAAACCAGGCACTTTGTCCTGTCTCCCACCTTTCGGATTAAGGGATAATAATTATTCATGGCATTTTTTGGGGAAAAATTATCTTCGAAAACTTGTAGTTGCCTGTTGATATTTAAACAATGGAAATACTTGTGGAAACTTCTCAAATATGCTGCAATGGAATTCCCTAGCTTAATGAATTAATATGAAATGCCTTCCTTGTTTTCAAGTGTTCAAAATCTGTCTGGGTTTTTCCCAACCCCCAGGAGCTGTCTTACAAACATGATGCCACATGCCTGAGATTGTGGTTATCATCTGACATACACATTCTCTGGGTGTACGCAAGCGAGTCAGCGGTACTAGTTGTCCTAATGGAACTTGAATGCATATTAATTGATAGAGTAACTGCCCATTTTGTTTACTAATTAAGTGACTGAATAGGAAAATATGTTTAAAGGGTGACATATTTATAGTATGCCCAACCTAGAGTTTCAAATGACACCAAATCCTTATGTCATTCTTGTATATGTAAATCTGGAGGCTGGGACCATGGCTAAATTAGACCAATTATTTATACCTTTTAGATGAGTTTTTTGTGTTATTAGGTTCATAGATCCATGAAAGCAGAGAAGAATAGGCCCATGAAAAAGACAGAAGTCCTCACAGAGAGAAAATCAGTGTTGCCTTGAAATGGGCTTGGTATGGACAAAATAGAGGTTCAGGTAATTGGATCAGAATCCATTTCTAGTGATCATCTGTAGACAGGAGGGACATTTCAAAGACAAAAATGTTTACACTCTTGACATCGAACACTTGCAGTCTGAAAAATTATGTAGAGTCAATTCTTTTACCCTTTGGCCTCGGAAGTTGAGGAGCAGGATAAGGGTGCAGAGAGAGGTAAGGTCACTTGCCATATTACACAGCCATTAATTCTCTTCACCAGCTGCCCAGTGGGCTACACGTGCCCACCAGTCTTTTCTCAGGGTAGGGAGGGAAAATGAGAGGATGAGGTGAGAGGGGAGTGATCCAACTAGATTGGCTTCTTAAAATAACAAAAATGGTAACAATATTTGGCGGAGGCTAAAGTTGAACATTTTGTACTTTTAATGACCACCAAGTGACTGCCTACCACTTCCGCCACAACTAGAGAAATGAAAAACGCATGTTCTATTGCTACTGGGTCAGAAGCACTTTCTTCTCATATGAAAGATGGAATGTAGCCAGGTTCGGTGGCTCAGCCTGTAATCCCGCACCTTTGGGTGGCTGAGGTGAGTGGATTGCCTGAGCCCGCGGGTTCGAGACCCACCTGGGCAATTTGGCGAGACCTCATCTCTACAATTAATCAAAACATCAGCCGGGCGTGGTAGCGCGCACCTGTAGTTCCAGCTACTTGGAAGGCTGAGGCGGAAGGATCGCCGGAGCCCAGCAGGCGAGGCTGTGGTGGCCGGGAGCGGCCACTGCACTCCAGTCTGAGTGACAGAGTGAGACTCCAACTCAAAAAAAAAAGATGGAATGTGCTGCACATAATATGTGCAACATTAAGAGTAACTTTATATATGGACTAAATGGTACTAGAATAGAATCTGGCCCCGTGAAAGTTCAGTGTCACATTTTTATTTAATAATCTATATCCAACCCTCCTGGAACCAGATATAATTTTAAGTGGTGTTACTTACCCAACCAGTGACCCAAATTTATGTGTTTTTTTTCTAAATGCAGCATACCAATGAAGTTGCTAATACCGTTGAATCATTCTGTGCATGTTCTGTTTTTAAGGGAAAAACACTTTGTGATTTTTCTATGAAATTCTGTGAAAGGCCACTTTTCAGTCATGACTCATGAACTCCATCTCATTGCAGCTACTTAGGTATTTACTCCCAAATGTCTGACGACACCTCCAGGTGCGTTAGTGTGTCTACTACACAAGAGTCCTATTCATCAGCTAAGGCTTTGTTCCATCTGTTGAATATTCTGAGGAAAACCATATACCTTTTCTTTATAAGCCAACATTATATGTGAAGTCACTAATACACTGATATGTTGGATTTAGCAATTAACAAATCAGAAATAACCTGATATTTTTTCCATTTGGGTTGCTATTCATTGTTCACACTGTACATTATGCCCTTCAGGGAAAGCATATAGTTAGAAAATGCTACATAGTCATAATATTCACTTTCTTCTTAAATATTCTTATTTTGAGCTACTTGGGCATGAGGGGGAAAAATGAACACTAGCAAGAAATACATGAGAAAATACATATAAAAACATAAGTAGTACCTATTAAATACAAATGGAATCGTCTCTAATGAAAGGTTTATAGTAAAAAAAAAGCACAAATACTGCAATATTGTCTTACTTGTATATATTCATGATTAAATTGAAAGCAAAAAAGTTTTTGTTGAGAAATTGAAGTTTATTTAAGCACCTCTTAGCATGCTAGGTGTAGTTCAGGAATTTTCTGAAAAAGCAAGCTTGTTTATTAAGTGAAAAATGATATGTATTTTGAAGCAGGCATAGAAATTGGAAGGGTCAATTGAGGCAAGGTGGACTGGTGCCACGGTAATAATCTAAGATTGTAACCAAGTACGAAGTAGAAGGAAGTAAAGTTTATTATTTGCCTTTTACAGACCGAAAGGGGGCCGACACTCAGAGGCAAGTGTGGCCCTGAAAGCTGGGGAGCTGAGTATATTTAAGGCTCTTGAAGGGGAGTTTGGGCTGGGAAGAATGCCCAGAGTTTTATTTTTTTATGTAGATAACAGAAGTCACATAAATCTTGTATCTTGACATTACCAGGCACCGGTATCTCATGACTTTAGATGGTGGGCGGGAGGCTGGCCGCAGTAAACTTAAGACCAGAAACACAAATGTCTTGAACAATTTGGACTGTATACTTTTTAGTTGCTTATGGTTTTTGTTTACTTTGGGAGTTTTAGTTTACAAGGCTTGATTAAATATTATACACAAAATTAATACAAAGACATGAAAGAAAGCAGTGGTCATTTAGAGACTAAGGGAACAGATACGTTTTTGGGTGTTAGAAAGTTTTAATAGCCCATTTTTTATCTAGGTCTGACAGAGGTGCTTTTAGGGACATGTAGTCTTTTGTGTGTGTCTCTTGCTTGTCAGGGGGCTCAATGAAGATGGTTATGTTTCCTTTAGTACTAGCAACAGTTACTAGATCCAAGGACAGTGAAGGGGGGACAAGGAAAAAAAGTCTGCTTTTAAATTTAAATAGCTTTTATATTGTAGAGGTTTACTCCTTTTAGAAATAAAGTCAGACTATCATATTGGAATAAATATGTAAAATTCGATCACCCAGCCACACTTTGAACTGCACTCTAAGCTTCTAAAACTTCTTTTATTAAATGCATTTTTATAACAATGACTTGTCTTAGAAAATCAGAGAACAGCTCATATGACCCTAAGGTATAGGGTAGACTTCAGCACCTTAGGGCTATGTGAGATGATTTTGAAAATTGGGAAAAAGCATTTTGTACTGCATTGGGCACATAGGTCCACGAAAGCAGAGAAGAATAGGCCCATGAAAGAAGAGATGTTCTCACAGAAAGGAAATCAGTGTTGGCCTGAAATGGGCTTCATATGGACAACATAGAGGCTCAGATCATTGGATTCCATATACTGAAGTTTTAGAAGCTTAGTGATGGTAATTCATTTTCATCTGTCAATCAACAGGCATATACTGAGTGACACCTGTACACAAGACCCCGGATTTAGGTACCCGGGGCTCGTGGTATATTGGCAGAATTAGTGTGTGTGTGTGTGTGTGTGTGTGTGTGTGTGTGTGTGTGTGTGTGTGTGTGATAAAAGAAACCTTGATGCTATGTACAGACGAGGGCTACACTGAGAAGTTAGAATTAGTCAAAGAGCTACCCTAGGGCAAACATGTCCTTGACAAAGACAGGCGGTAGAGAAAGAACGTTGTGATTATATATAGCAAATGTTACATTCAATGATGGATGACATGCCCTTTCCCAGATAACAGCAATAGGTCAGGGCGAACATATCTGGAAGTTTTAGAAGGTTAAAAGGCTTCGCATTTCATGTACTTAGAAATCGCTAAGAGGATAAAAAATTACTCCCTAAGAGATAAACGCCTACGTATATGTAATTCAGTAAGATTAAAGAGTCCCAAAAAAGAGGTAAAATGCCATCTTAATTTTTCTCTATTTTCTCATCATTTCTCACGAAGTAAAAGAAAGGAAAATGTAAGCTTTTCCCTCCGTTTGAAGTCAAAGCCTAACTGTAGCTCAGACGTGTAGAGCCCACACTCAGGATATTTGCATCTTTGTCCCAGCATTGTCATTTATTTATAAACTGGTTTCTTAGAGTGGTTAACGTCTCTGAAGATCAATGATAGCAAAATATTTTGGTCTCGTGTCATATTATCCATATTTTCTGTGAAGTTGTAGTCTGGTCACTGTCTCATCAGTAGGAATGTGTCACTCCAACTTCATCCTAAGCACGCTGTGTGAAGTTTGAAAGAGTTTTGTACCAAATAATCAGAAAGTTAACAAAACACAAGGTAAACAAATTCAGATTGCCCACTTAATTCAATTTATTGCCAAAAAAGGACTAAAGTTCGTGAATTGAATGTAGGCGTTGTTAATATACTTTAAGTATTTCTAGCCTGTTTACTTATTAGGCAACAAAACCAACATTCTTAGAAGTGCCTATTTTATCTTGTCTAATTCGTGTTTCTGCACACATAAAAAAGAGTCAAGTCAGCTGTCGAAATCAGTTCTACATGAATGTGCCCTTTGAAATCTGTTTCTTATCTGGATACAGACTCTGGCTTTAAGTATACAGTGGTGGAGAATATAGGTGACGCTGGATTTTCTATACTACAGAATGAAAAAATAATATTGCCTAAAGCTAGGACTCAAAAATACCAAGAGATGAGACTCTTCTTATTGGTACCATTAACTTGGGGTTATTTAATTTTCCTATACTATAGGAATGGTACAGTGAAGAGTGACTTCATTTTCTGACATTTTTGACACGATTTGGCACTTCCGTGTTCATTGGTGAGCCATAGATTATTGTGTCATCTGGGTGCCTAGAAACTCCGAGTGAGCCATGTTCTAGAACTTTGAAAGTGACCAGTAAAGAATTGGCACTGATAATATAACAGTTCTGGAACTATGTGGTTTTAGGGTGAGAAAGTCTTGACAGGTAAGATTTCTCCAGTCCTGTGAACCATAAAACTTCACTTCAAAACTTCTAAATGCAATTCCTTGTGTCTTCTAGTGTATCTTCTTTTGTAAGGCACTAACACCTATATTTTTATCATAAAGCTAGGATTTAAAAGCTGAGAGATAAGGCTCCCCTCAGGTGGGGCACTATATAGTACTTTAACATAGAAATATTTAGAATCCACTTCTGCTTTGAAAGATACCAGAAGCAAGTGATACTAAAATGAGTAGATTCAAAGTTGTATGCTAAATAGAGGCCTTGGCCAGTGAGAATGAGGGATTTTCAAATATGGTCCAAGAAGATAGTCTCTGAAGGGCTAAACCAGCCATGGGTCATAGTCATGCAGGAAGCCAGTGCTGTCTAATCTTACAGATTCTGTTTTCCCGCCAATTGGCATTTAGGAGCCACTGATAATTTATTTTCTTGGCACTTACTGTTATTGGAGATTTCTTTGGTTTCTAAACTCTTAACAAGAAAGCAAATCTTTGTTGAGGGCACAATTTCAATATGGCAAAGCTCGGACAAGGATTTTATGACATGGGAAAGACCAGCAAGAATGGCTTAAGAAGAGTGATTTTCCACAAGCTGTCACTGTGACAGATACTTTTGTCTACAGACACATAGGCAAAAGGCAGTTTAAAAGCTGGCTTACGTAAACAGTGCTTAGTTCAAGGAGATAAGCTCTCAGTTCATTGTGTCTCTACTTTTTGATTCTAACCCAGTTACATAAGGGAACATCCCAGTTTGCTTTTTAGGGAAAAGTGCAAGTAAGAACCATTCTCTGGTCTTGCTAAGTCTTGTAACTGTAACACAACTGTTCCAAGCAACTGTCCTTGCACAAGAATGTCACCCATTTGCTTCATTTGCCAGCTCTCTGGAGATGAGAGGGGTCTGCCTGTGTCAGCAGAAGGCAGAAGGCCCTGTGCCTTGTCCCGTGGGCTGATTTCCTTTGTTTGGAGGCTGGCTTCAGAGACTGCTGGGGTTCTGAGTGAGAGTTCACCAGCCTTCGCCCAGGCGGGTTCTGAGATACAGGGTGTGGTTTCCTTAGCTCACTCTCTGCTATTTGGTTGCCTGTGGCAACAGGATCCAAACAACTTGGACATGTGTTTGTATAAAAAAAAAAAAAAAACAACCCTGGGAATGGAACCCAAAGTGGGAGTCTGGGCTGTTCAGTTAGTGGAAGCGCTGTGGTGAGTACCGGGCAACTGCTCATTTGTTTTCCCTCATTCTTTCTCTCAAAATTACACTCTAGATGTTTGTTAGCACAATAACCATGTTTGTAGATAGTTGGAGAAAATAGTCTTGATGCTTGGTTTCCTGTGCAAATGAAATAACTGCTGTCTATTTATCCGTGTAAATTTCTTTTTCGGGGGGAGAAGAACAAATTAGCATATGTTTAAAGAAGTTGAGAGCTAGTGGAAACTCACATTTGGTACCTGTTTGGTGGCAAGATTCTGTAGGAAATGGCCTGACAAAGTGGGCAGCAGAGTGCCTTAGCGTGTTGTATGTGTGTTTTGTGGGGCCACAGCCCTGGAGGAGGCCGGGGAGGAAACGTAGGTTGATCATATAAAGAGAACGGAAGGGATTCTTGGAATAATCAGCCTAGCTAGCACTTTTTAAATGTCATTTTCTCTAGACTGTACTTTAAAATTGCAATTTTAAAAATAGCAAATGTCCTGGGAGGTAACACTGGTAACACTTCCTTGAATATATTGATCCTCACTTGCTTGACCCAAGGGGGGTTTGATTTCCGTCACAAAACCACACATCACTGTGACAAATAATTCACAGTTGTGAAACTTGTCTGTCCCAATTGGGAATGCCATTTTTATAAATTCTCTGTCGCTATATTGCTCAGGCTTCAAAAGTGAGTAAACTCTCTTGGACAAAACTCTTTAGGATATATTTAGGGATTACAGACTTTTCTCACAAGTAGATTTCAAGTAAATGTAAACATTTTAAACAAATAAATGAAGATTGCTTATATGCCTAGTGTGGTACCAGGTGAGCTGTTTTTGTTCAGATGAACAGATTTTTATAGACAAGACTGTGAGGCTTCTAGAGGATACTGTCCCACCTAGTAAGTGACCGAGACAGAGCCAAGAGCTGGCAGGGAGGCTTCTAGCTTGCACCATGGTGGGCAGCCCCGAAAGCTGAGGGCCGGCACCTGCCTCCTCCTCCAGGTTGCCTGTGCGACCACCCTGTGAACACCCCCAGATTCTTTCCTCTGAGGACCTGCACCTGCTTTCCTGCTGTCTCATGCTCTTCTTTTGTGTAAAATAATTTCTTCTAGCCGGGCTCGGTGGCTCAGCCTATAATCCCGTGCCTTTGGGAGGCTGAGGTGAGTGGATTGCCTGAGCCTGCGGGTTCGAGACCTGCCTGGGCAGCAAGACCTCATCTCTACAATAAATCAAAAATCAGCCGGGCGTGGTAGCGCATGCCTGTAATTCCAGCTACTCTTGGAAGGCTGAGGCAGAAGGATCGCTGGAGCCCAGCAGGTAGAGGCTGCGGTGGCCGGGAGCGGCCACTGCACTCCAGTCTGGGCGACAGAGTGAGACTCCAACTAAAAAAAAAAAAAAAAAAATTAATTTCTTCTTTCCTGCCTACCCATCACACTCTTACACTGCTTCAGGTCACTGTTCACAGCAACTGCACCTCCCAGAATCTTTCTAGTGACTCCAGTCAGCACAAGCTCTGTTCCAGGTGCCCCCCTCAGTGTCCTTTGTGAATCAGCGCAGTGCTGTATCCCAGCAGGGCTTTCTGCCATTTCCCCGGGGTGTCACTAGCTGAGGGTCTTCTGGTCCCATGGGGTGTTTTCTTCTTGAGATTCATAGTGAAGTATCTGTTGTCTTGGCACCTGGTGGCTAGTTTGGTGGAAAGGGAAGTTAGGCCCTGGCCCCAGACCACATGGACTCCAAGCGTTTTCTTGGCCGTGAGCAGCATTGCACAGGTGCCTCTGGGAGTCTCTATAGCAGGATTCTTGGCTGTTTCCGGCAATCATTTGTTCTGCCTTCTTGCCCCTGCAGGTCCCTCCAGCTACAAGGTGGGCACCATGGCTGAGAAGTTCGACTGCCACTACTGCAGGGACAACTTGCAAGGGAAGAAGTACGTGCAGAAGGATGGCCACCACTGCTGCCTGAAGTGCTTTGACAAGTTCTGTGCCAACACTTGTGTGGAATGCCGCAAGCCCATCAGCGCGGACTCCAAGGTAATGGGCATCCCCACGTGCCAATGGGTTGGGCTGGGCTTTGGAGGGTCATTTGTCCACAACCATGACAGCAACAGCCAGCCATTATGATTTCTCTGTACCACCACCACCACATTGAGGCCTTGCGGAAGGGTCTCTAGCTGTTTAATGTGGGGCGTGGCCTAGATGGACACTGAGACCCTTGCCAGCTCTTTTGGTCATGCTCCAAGTATTTCAGTGTCCCTCCTATTGCTTATAAGAACAGTCACCTGGAGGCAATCCCAGGTGTAAGGAACTGTGCCATCTCCATAGTCAGCCCCGGGGAAATCAGCCTTATAGGGGCAGGCCACTGCCACTGCCCTGGCGACCCTCACAGCGGCTTGCCCTGTTCTGCTCGGTTTCCAGGAGGTGCACTATAAGAACCGCTTCTGGCACGACACCTGTTTCCGCTGTGCCAAGTGCCTTCACCCCTTGGCCAACGAGACCTTTGTGGCCAAGGACAACAAGATCCTGTGCAACAAGTGCGCCACTCGGGAGGACTCCCCCAAGTGCAAGGGGTGCTTCAAGGCCATTGTGGCAGGTACTGCCCCCCTCCCACCTCGGGCTGCCAGGGAGGAGGCCCTGAGGGCAGACGTGATGTGGGCTTGCTTGTCACGGTGGGGCTAACGTTGCTGTGAGCTGCTTTGAGATTTTAGCATATATATGTACACATATACATACACGTATATATGCGTACACATATATGCTCGCACACACGCACACACTCGGAGACTAAAGAACACTGGCGACAACAGCCTGTGGCAAGAGAATGAAGTGAACAGTATGTAGCGCTTTCTCATTTGGGTGTAGTAAGTGATCAAAGCATGCTTCTTCAGGGTGTGATTCTGGGTCAGGCAGTCCCCAATTTAATCTGGTAGTGCACGCAGGGTATAGTGGTGGGGGAGTGGGGATTCAGGCATCGAATCCTAAAATAATAATTTGGGGTCCCCGCCCATGACAGAATCCTGGGTTGGCATAACAGCCAGTAGGACACGGGTAGGTTAGTTGGAGGCGTGAGGCCAGTGACTGCAGGGCCTGCATCCCCTCACCTCTGCAGGGTCCAGGTAGGGGAGCTGAGTGGATGCAGCCCCCTGCAGGGCCTGTCAGTGGGGCTATCCAATTGCTTCCCCCTGCAGGAGATCAAAACGTGGAGTACAAGGGGACCGTGTGGCACAAAGACTGCTTCACCTGCAGCAACTGCAAGCAAGTCATTGGGACTGGAAGCTTCTTCCCTAAAGGGGAGGACTTCTACTGCGTGACTTGCCATGAGACCAAGTTTGCCAAGCATTGCGTGAAGTGCAACAAGGTATGTTTTCAAGGGAATTCTGCGTGGCCTGTTGTTTCTAGAAGTGTTTGACAGTTTGCAGAGCACTTGCACACACACTATCCCATTCCATCCTCACGACAGCCCTGTGACGTAGGAATTATTATTCTCGTTTTACAGATGAGGAGACGGGGATTAGAAAGCAGCACCACAGCCCAGTCAGGCTGGCGGTGTGCACGCTCACTCTGGTGGCATGGGTGGCTCGCACCGTGCTCTGTACCGGGCCGCCCTGGCTCTGGAAGCCTGCCTCTGCCACTTGGTGGCTGTGTAACCTCTCAAAGGGGTTCACCTGCTCTGAGCCTTTGTGTCTTCATTTTGTAAAGAGGGGATAATAATAGCCCCTGCCTCCCACGGCCGTTGTGGAGATTAAATGAGATATTGTATACCAAAGCGCCCAGCACAGTGCCTGGCACGTATTAGGCATTCAACAAAATGGTTGTTGAATCTGAATCCGGTGCTACACTCCCTGGTCTAGGCCATCACATCTGGAGGAATCACTTACCAGGATCAGCCCTGGCATGCCGAGTGCTTTGTGTGTGTTACCTGCTCTAAGAAGCTGGCTGGGCAGCGTTTCACCGCTGTGGAGGACCAGTATTACTGCGTGGATTGCTACAAGAACTTTGTGGCCAAGAAGTGTGCTGGATGCAAGAACCCCATCACTGGTAGGCTAAAGAGTCCTTGCTAAGTCTGCCAGGCTAGGTTTTGCTCATGGTAACCATCTCTCATTTTCCTATGTCGTCGGTTTCATCCACAAAGGCCCCCAAAGAATGCCCTTCTGCCCCTGCCATTGTGGTCCCAAAGGCCCCCCGATTTTGGATTCACCCCCAGGCCAGGTTAGCCTTTGCAATACAGAACACTTCCTGACTACTGCTGACTAACTAACAATGCGGGGAGTTCACAAGCCTGAGACCACAGCCACCACTGTGCAGGGGGATTCTGAAGGGGGGGCGGGGATGGGA
>NW_007257280.1:989923-1017685 GCF_000164805.1 Carlito syrichta | reverse complement strand
GGATGGGAGGAGGGTTGAGATAAGGGGTGGAGGAGGGGAGGGGAAGGGGGGGAGAGGTTGGAGAGCCATAACCTGGGATTGTAACACCCCATAGCTGAAGGCTAGTTCAGAGGTACCTGTTGGCAGGGGTTTTTGTTTGGTTTTGGTTTTTTGGTTTTTTGGTTTGCGATCAGCAAAGCTAATCACTTCATTCCTCATCTCGCGGCCGCGATCCACGTGCCCTGGGCCCTTTCCCTTGCCTCCAATTTTCCCATCTCCCCGGGGGAGCCTTGAAATGTACATTTGAGAAGACTTTTGCCATCCTCAGGGAAAAGGACTGTGTCAAGAGTGAGCCACCCAGTCTCTAAAGCTAGAAAGCCCCCAGTGTGCCACGGGAAACGCTTGCCTCTCACCCTGTTTCCCAGCGCCAACCTCCGGGGCAGGCATCCGGGTGGAGAGAGGACTTGTCCCTCGTGGGTGGTGGTTCTTTATAGAAAAAATCGAAGCTTAGCAGCTCCTCGAGGCCCGGTAAGTGCACGCCCCACGAACAGCCCAAGTTTGCCTCCTGGTGGCCACTTTGATGTCATGGCCCTGACCTAAATCAAAGAAACTGGTTATGCTGGGAGGTCGGTGCGCGTCACAGGGCAATAGCGCGGTGGCATGGGAATGCGGGATCTTTAAATCGAAGCCCTTGGCTGGGCTCCGGCATCTTCTCAGGTCCTTGAGAGCCGAAGCAGGGTTGCGGCGGCATGGGGGACAGTGGCGGTGTGGGGGACGGTACGCGGTGGAATGGAGGGGGGTTGGGAGCTGGGCAGACACTGGCTCTGTGTGCGTGTCGGTCTGTGAACAGGCCAGTCGTCATTTTATCTCTCTGAATCGCGGCTTCCTCACCTGTATTCATTCAGCTGTCCCTCTTGTTTTCTTTTCTTTTTTTTTTCCCAGGGTTTGGTAAAGGCTCCAGTGTGGTGGCCTATGAAGGACAATCCTGGCACGACTACTGCTTCCACTGCAAAAAATGCTCCGTGAATCTGGCCAACAAGCGCTTTGTTTTCCATCAGGAGCAAGTGTATTGCCCCGACTGTGCCAAAAAGCTGTAAACTGACAGGGGCTCCTGTCCTGTAAAATGGAATTTGAGTCTTGTTCTTTGTGTCCTTACTCTGCCCTACACCATCACTAGGGGAAGAGTGGTCTTTCACCTCCTTAAAGTCGCTCCTTCTGTCTTTTCTCCCATTTTACAGTATTACTCAAATAAGGGCACACAGTGATCATAGTAGGATTTAGCAAAAAGCAACTTTGCAGCAAAGTTAATTTCTCTCCAGCTGCAATTACAAAACAAAAACTTAGGTAGATTGACTCTTCTGCATGTTTCTCCTAGAGCAGAAAAGTGCTAACCATGTAGCCATTTAGTGACGTAAGCAAGAAGCGTAAGAGATGAAGCCCCCACTGAGACACCTTTCAGCCTCAGCTGGGACCCACATGACAGGCAAGAGTTGCAGCGGCTGCTCCAACTCGCTGCTCACCCTCTTCTGTGAGCAGGAAAAGAGCTTCCTGACATGCATGGTTTAACGTCATCAAAACTCCTACCTTCCTTCTGTTCTTTTGTGCTTTCAAATGACTAATACGAATTTCCAGAAAATTAACATTTGAACTTAGCTGTAATTCTAAACTGACCTTTCCCCTGTACTAACGCTCGATTTTCCTGTGTGGCGTGTTTTCTGAGCGTTCCTCCTTTAAGGCTTGGAACACACAGGTGATTTGGAAAGTGTAGGCAGATCTGAGAAAACGAGCCTGTTTCAAAGGAACACTGTCACAGTGAATACTTCTGGAAGCTTAACAAAACTAACCCTGTTGTCCTTTTTATTGTTTTTAATACATCATCTTCTTGTTTTCAGTAATAGCAGAATAGTTTATGCGTTTGGAAACGTGCATGAAAATATTCTAGCCCCCTCAGACGTACCTTCAGTGTTGAGATTCATCCTACAGAAGTCACCATAAAACTCTGGGGGGTGGGGGGCTGAGCAGGCACCAGGGCTGTCATCAACATGGATATGACATTTCAAAACCGTGACGAGTTGAATCCCTTGTAACATAGTAGTTGTCTGCTGTTTGTTCATGTGTTAATGAGGACTGCAAAGTCCCTTCTCTTGTGATTCCTAGGACTTTTCCTCTAGAGCTTAGCTGGATCTCTGGGGGAGTGGGGAGGCCACCAACCTCACAGGCAGAACCGGATTTCCACCTACTGCTTTCCTGAAATGCAGGATCACCTACTTACTGTATTCTACATTATTATCTTACATAGTATAACGAGACAATATCAAAGTAAACATGTAATGACAATACATATTAACATTCTTGTAGGAGTGGTTATAGAAGCTGATGCCTCATTTTGACATTTTGTCATTAGCTATTCTCATCTAACGTTTCAGTGTATCCTTACAGAAATAAAGCAGCATATAAATAACTTGCTGTCTGTCTTTTTATTCTGCCCGGCGGAAACACTATAACCTGACACTACTAACCCAGAAACCTGAATAACTTTTTCTCTCAAGAATATATTCAGTTCAACGCAGTTGCACAAAGCATAGACGTTATAAGCAAGCCTGTAAAACCACTCTGATACAGTTCAAAGAAACCACTCTAACCCCAAATAGTATTTCCCAGATGTTCATTTCCCTGAAAAAGAGGAATTGGTTTTATTTGGCCAGGACAGTGGGGGTTGGGGGTGGGAATCCCAGATGAAGCATGTCACTGAGAAGCCATCTTGGTCCCTGTTTGTTGGGAGCCCAGAGCGCAGGTTCAACACTGCCATCTCTTTAACTGCTGTACTGCGCCCTCTACTGTCCGGCTCCCTCCACCATCTGGCCATAAGGAGACCTTCGCTCCTCCATGTGGGCGTGGCTTACTGGGGAGCCTGCTTCTAGATCAGTCCCATGCACTTCAGTCAAGGCGTGAGGGGTGGGAATAGTGTGACCTTTCGGCTGCCCATTTCCCCTGCTTCTACATCAGTGGCACGCACTGGCGTAATTCACCTGGGATGGGTCATCCCACCCACCCGCACTCACATGGTCCTTTCTGGATGACAGGTGTCTGCTGCATGCTCCTCCACCCATTGGAAGGGTCTACAAGACCTCTAAGGTCCCCTTGTCCAACTCTATTTCAGCTACAGGCAGAGCTGGAGGGAGGAAAGGGTGTTAGTCTTTTGAGGCCCACATGCTGAGGTCATAAAAGCAAGGGATAGAACCCCTTTGGTGCTAGCATTTGCCTTCTGAGAAGGGAATCAAAACCTGTCAGCAAGAAACCATGAGCGTACTTAAGAACGTACTTAAGAAGCTGCATGTGTTCCTTAGAGAGTTCCTGAGGCTGCAGCAAGGAAGGGAGCCCCGAGGGGCAGACTGGGATGGAAAGGGGGCCCCTAACCGCCTTCACCGAGGACTCTGGCCCCAACTTACACTCTTATGCTACTTCGGCTGAGCCTGGGTCATCTTGGTATCCACAGTGCCCTCCTTTTCCCTTCTGGGGCATTCTCACTGGACCAGTTCCTTGCCCTCCAGTTCATGAACCACTCTAATCTGCCGTCAGCCCATCCTGCCCCACTGTCCCTCCCTACCTGTCCTAGATTTGAGGCTCTACCTCTTCAACCATTTTCCCTCCTCACTCCTGTTACCCTTTTGCCCTTCTAGCTTGCTTGGCTGGCAGAACTCAAGCTGGTGGCCTGAGTTCTGCTGAGGAAAAGCCACACTGCCTAAAATTCCCACCGTTCCACAACTTGTTCCACATTCCCAAGATTGCCTCCACCACCATCCTCACCCGGGAAACAAGCCCATCAAGAGTCTACCTCTAGCTATTGCTTGCCATGTGATACCTGCCCTTTCCAGTTTAGTACCTTGAGAGGTAAGCACCTGCACACATTATAGCTAATCCTCACAGCCCACGCTGGTTCTACTGGACCTATTTTCTAGATGAAAAAGACATTCAGAGAGGTTAAGAAGGTTGACTAAGGTCCCACAGATAATAAGCAAAGTCTCACCCTGGGCACACACCTAGCATATTGCTCCTGACACTGCATTGTCAAAGAAATGGATACATCACAATAAGGAACTATTATGCACAGCGCACAGTACTTAGAAGACACTTGTGTTTGTTGGATCTGTGATTTTAAGAGTGACAACCATAAGGCTCAGGAGGAATAAGGGTATCTAGTTACCAATTTGTTGGCAGAGAAATATTTTCTCCCTCATAATGAAGGGGATCAGAATATCAAGAACATATCTACTTGGCCAGGTGCCGTAGCTCATACCATTAAATAATCCCAGTAATCCCAGCATTTTGGAAGGTAGGCAAGAGGATTGCCTGAGCCCAGAGGTTCGAGACCAGCCTGAACAACCTGCCGAGACTTTGTCTCTACAATAAATCAAAAAATTAACAGGGTGTGGTGGTGTGTGCCTGTAGCTCCAGCTACTTGAAAGGCTGAGGCAGTGTCACTGCACTCCAGCCTGGCAACTAAGATGCCAACACACACACACACACACAATAACAAAAAACCCCACATCTACTTGTGGTCAACAGGATGGGTTCTAGAGCCAGGCTACCAGGGCTCAACTCCTGGCTGCTCTTGGACTTCCTAGTCATGAGACCTTGGGCAAGTTACTTAACCTCTCTCAGCTTGTGTCTTCGCTTGAGATTTAAAATTCCTGCTTTGCAGAATTCCACACAGATGACATGATAATATAAGTGCTTAGGGGTGAGTGGCACCAGTAAAGACAGTTAACATTGGCAAAGATTTTATCCCCAGCACCAAAGACACTGATGTCTGTGACCTACCCTGCAAGACACTACGACCATTCCCAAAGCAGTGTGGGGTTTTGACATGAGTCGGTCAGACTTGGTTTAAATGTCAGCTCTCCCTCTTATTGTGTGACCTGGAACAAATGCCACTCTCCACAAATCTCAGTGTCCTTGTAGGTATAATGAATATTCATACCTCACCAAGTTGTGAGCATTTAAAATGATGCCTATAAAATCCCCAGCATATCATACATGTAAAGTTGACTTACAATTATTGCAGCACAGTTAGGAAAATTAGATGGGTGGCTAGGACCCATCTGGAAACATTTTAACTAGATTGGTGAGAAGACCAAAGGCAAGGAGGGCCTGTTTCAACCAACTAGGTCATTGGGGCCCTGTGGGAGAGGGCACTGAAAGTGACACAGAGAATTGACTCGATATAAAGTATCACACTCTGCCTTCAAGCTGTGGCTCCCTGGCCTTAGCTGCTGTTTTATGACTCCTGATACTGACTCTGGCTCCAATGAGTTACTGGTTCAAGAACAGTGGAGTCTCAGAACTGAAAGGGCTGCAGAGATTGCAGTACCGTCTCTCTCATTTGACAAATAAGGAGCAGGGCTCAGAAGGAAATGATGTTCACAAAGTCACACATGAGCCAGCAGCCTTCTCGGTCGGGTTCAGGTCTTCAGGGTCCTGTCTAGCTTTCTTTACGGTATTTCACACTGCGTTACTGTGGTTTTTAGGGAATAGAACTGTTTAAAGCTTCGTTCCACACGCAGTATTCAAGATAACACGGGTATAGGAAATATGCTGATCCGCAGAAACTGCTGGTAGAGGCCAGGGATCTGGTCCTCAGGGGAGAGGACACCAAAAGCCCATCCAGAAAGGAAGGGAAATGTGAGGAGTATGCGTGAAGGAAAGGCTAGATCAGTGTCCATCACCTTGGTGTAGTAAACAGGAACATCCTGGTTCAACAGTTCCAACGGGTGGGTCAACAGGACCCGGAGCCAAACTTGGCAGCAAAGAGTTTCTGGCTCACATGAGGCACGTGGAGGAGGCACCTTTCACATGAATGAGGTATATCTTGTTTGTGCTGATTCAAATGTGTACAGAATGCTCTAGAACACTCAGTGGGGAAGGGCTGCCACTATTCTCATAAGCCACCAGATCCCAAAGAATGTCATTAAGAGACATAAGGGATATAAAAGAGCATAATACTGTAACTGTCTGGGCACACACACCCAGACTTTAAAAAGCAAGTGGGTTTTTCTCATTAAGGCAAGTACCAATTCAAGGTTTAAAAGGGCTGGGGGAGAGAGAAGAGGGACTAACTGCTTAAAGGGCACAGGGTTTCTTTTCACGGTGACAGTGGGGATAGTTGTACAACCTTGTGAATGTACACTTTAAAATGGTGACTTTTAGGTTATATGGATTTTTTTTTTTTTTTTGAGTTGGAGTCTCACTCTGTCACCCAGACTGGAGTGCAGTGGCCACTCCCGGCCAATGCAGCCTCGACCTGCTGGGCTCCAGCGATCCTTCAGCCTCAGCCTTCCAAGTAGCTGGAACTACAGGTGCACGCTACCCATGCCCAGCTAATTTTTTGATTGATTGTAGAGATGAGGTCTCACCAAGTTGCCCAAGTGGGTCTCGAAACCGCGGGCTCAGGCAATCCACTCACCTCAGCCTCCCAAAGCATGGCATTACAGGCTGAATGTATTACGAGCCCGGCGGTTATATGGATTTTATAACAATAAATAGAAAGATACTTTAGTACTAAGCCTCAACTAACTATAGGTCAGAAACATCACAGGGAGCTAGCATATAAAGATAGTTTTTAAACCTAAGGCACCCTGCTCTAATTTATAACAAAGGGACAATACTCTGAGTGGCAAAGAACTAGGGAATCAGAAGGAATCTGACAAGAGCATGAAAGATGCTAACTATTCCATGACAGGGTTTTCCAGGACTCCTGGCATTTGAGGGTGTCAGTGCCTATGCACTTGCTGGCACAGGCGACAGCAGAGTTAAAAGTACACATAAATAATGGTAAAATAGAATTTACAAGCATTGAAATAGTTGCAGGAAGACCAGAGTTGGAAAACTCCTTTCTGTCCCAGAAGTGGAACTCTGCCAAATCACTAACTAGATGAAGAGTAAAATCAGAAGATTTGGCTACTATTTATTAAACTTGCTGGTCGCCTGTGTTCATACCAACAATTGGTGTCACCTTTATACCACCACCAGTACAAAACCTTGTTTTATCTGCAAAGTTTATTTTATACAGCACGCATTATAGAGATCTGTAACAGAGTATTTCAACATGTGACATTTGTGCAGAGAAATACAGAAACTCATTTGTTCAGGATTGTCTTTGCTTTCTACATGAAAGAGTTAGCATATAAAGATAGTTTTTAAACCTAAGGCACCCTGCTCTAATCTATAAGAAAGGGACAATACTCTGAGTGGCAAAGAACTAGGGAATCAGAAGGAATAATTACCTCCTTTACTAATTCAAGACTGGTGGCCAAAAGACACACTGGCCTGGCATCAAACTATTTTTGATTCGATACTGAAAACTCATTAGCATTAGGACAATTAACTTGCATTAGAATTTTATGGAATCAGATATCCTGTGTTTGTGTACATCTGTGTGCACTTCTGCATGCCTACTGCAAGAACTGAAAAATAACACTGCTCCTGTACTCACTGGCAGCCAGTGGCTAGAGGAAGACAAGCAAATTCTGGTTATGTATCTGAAGTCTGAGTGTATACCGAAGGACAGAACTGGAGAGCACAAGCAGAAAAAGACTACAAATATTAAACATTTATAGGAATTAGACATACTCCACGAGACAATAGCAAGTATTGCTTCCTGTACACAATAAAAATAATACATTTTTGTAGATAAACCCCACTATGTATTTCGAAGGACAACACTGACAAGAGCATGAAAGATGCTAACTATCCCATGACAGGGCTTTTCAGGACTCCTGGCATTTGAGGGTGTCAGGGCCTATGCACTTGCTGGCACAGACGACAGCAGAGTTAAAAGTACACATAAATAATGGTAAAATAGAATTTACTATATTGTTTTGCAACTTTTGGGATTTGTATATTTGAAACCATCTGACCTGTTGTGAGTAATCCTGAACCCCTTGCATAATCCATTATGTTCTCTACAAGATCAAGTGTGAATTTTTAGTTTTAGAATTAATGTCATTGGTAAACAGAAGAAACATTATTTTAAGATTTCAAATACATACTGAAAGAGAATTAGTCCTTCCATAGGATTCTTTTAGAAACTCCATAGTGATTATTTTAGGAAAGCATTCTTTGATGCACACTCACTCCAGCACACACATTGGTAGGAAAACACAGGAATAAGAAACAATGGTGAGTTTTCAAGGAAAACAAAAAACAACTCTTTAGTCAGAACTCTTGCTTAGACACAAGAGAACAAGATGATAAGAACATCTGATATATATCAAGGTGACCTCTTAACGTTTTCCTTTTTTTTTCTTTGATGGTCACTTCCTTTGCTAGGTTCAAGTTGGAAGCAGAAAAATTTGGGAAGATGGGCCTGAGAGTTGAACTATTCAGAGTGGAAGATGCATTAATTTCCCAGGCCGCATGATGTTTACATATCTGAACAAAGGGAAAAAGAAAAGAAAGATTAGTAGAGAAGATGCTAGTCTCATGGCAACTTGTCCCTGGCCTTCCTTTGGGGCATGCCAGGACCCTTGGAACCCCCTGGAGTTGTTTATATACTGGTGTTTCTATAAATGTCCCCCAGCTACCCCAACCCCCTATCAGGCTCAAGCTGCCTCTCTTAATTTCAGAGAGCTTCTCAAGGAAAGAAAAACAGGGGCCCTTTGGTTTTGGAAACACAGGTTGAGGCTGATTGCAAAGATCTCCCTAACCTTTGCCCTAAACGAATATCTGGGTGCTTGTCAAGCAATCATAGATCAGGAGTTCAGAGGAACCTGAGGCATCTGAGTCTAAAATTTGTTCTCACCGTAAGTAGGTCCTGAACATGAATCACAACACTACAAGCGAGGGATCGGCAGTAGCAGGACACTGCCGGGGGGGGGGGGGGGACACGTAACACAAAGGGTATCTGATCCTAAAACGGGGGAAGTGAGGACCAGTAGGAGGCCCAAACTTCACCTGCATGTAGACCACATATGTACCTAATCCTGACTTGTACCCCACATCTTTAAAATAAAATAAAAGCCGGGCTCGGTGGCTCAGCCTGTAATCCCGTGCCTTGGGAGGCTGAGGTGAGTGGATTGCCTGAGCCTGCGGGTTTGAGACTCGCCTGGGCAACTTGGCGAAACCTCATCTCTACAATAAATCAAAAATTCAGCTGGGCGTGGTAGCCCATGCCTGTGATTCCGGCTACTTGGAAGGCTGAGGCTGAAGGATCACCGGAGCCCAGCAGGTCGAGGCTGCGGTGGCCAGGAGCGGCCACTGCACTCCAGTCCGGGCGACTGAGTGAGACTCCAACTCAAAAAATAAAAAATAAAATAAAATAAAGAGGAAAAGATAAAGAAATAAAAGTAAAAAGAACTTATTTGTTATATCTAGCAGGAAATGTGGGACATAAAAATTAAAAGCAAGCCATCTACTTTCTCAAAACTAATTTAGTAGAAGACTCTTCCACTTCATCCCTGATGACCCACCACTGTCTTCTCCCTGTCCTCCAAAGTTACATGATACAAACACTGCCCTGGAATAGCTAGAAGCAAGGAAGGATTCAAGGTCAATCACCTTTCAAGCAAAGGAGAGATGGGATGAGGCCTTACCGGAATGAGGAGAAGAGCTTCTTTTTTGATCATTTAAAGGTGTCTGGGAACTTTGGCAAAATGTCACGGAATCTTCCAGATTGTATTTGTGGTCTTCAGGAGGGATACCTGATACAGATGGTTCTGGGTCACTTATGATGTCAATCACCTTGTCACAGGTCCACTCCTGTTTTGAATTTAAACTGAGAGAAGATCTGATGATGTTGTTGGTTTCATTTGCCTTTTCAGTTTTTGCTGTGCGGCTAGTCATTTTTCTGGTGGATGATCTGGAATGAGATATTTTGGTTAGAATCTCCATTATTCCAAAACTAAGGCTCTCTCCTGAAATAAGCTTTATCCTTTAGTTAACTTCTGAGAAACACTCTAAAAGTAAACAAACTTTCAGAATCATAGAACAGGATGGCTGGAAGGAACCCTAGAGATCACAGAACACACTGCACACTGTTTTTCAAACTGTATCCTAGGAAGCCCTAGAGTATCACACAAGCACCAGGGGTAGGAGCAGCTAAGCACACAGGGTTGCAGGAACACTGTCTCTCCTTCAAGCTGGCCAAGGACACAGCCAATAAGGTGCAGTTAGAGAACTGGTGCAGGTTTTCTAATGCCAGTGCTCTTTCCACATCATCACTGTTCCTCTTAGCAGACACTTATTTCCAAGGGCTTTGCAGCAGGTTGATGTCTTTTCAGGCAATTGCCCGAGTAGAGTTCCATTTCAAGAATCTGCTTCTGCTCTCCTGATCTAACTTCTGACACTGCTTCATTATATGTAAAATGAGGATATTACTATCATACTCAGTTACAACAAGAATTAAATAGGCAAAATAAAATGGCTGGTATACAACACTCAATAAATGTCATTTTGCCTGGCTTTAAGACGACATTGGCTAGGCTTGGTAATCCCAGGGCTTTGGGAGGCCGAGTTGAGTGGATCGCCTGAGCCCGCGGGTTTGAGATCTATCCGGGGAACTTGGCAAAACCTCATCTCTACAATAAATAAAAATTAGCCGGGTGTGGTAGCGCATGCCTGTAATCCAGGTTACCTCAGAAGGCTGAGGCGGAAGGATTGCCGGAGCCCAGAGGGGCGAGGCTGCAATGGCCAGGAGCGTGCCACTGCACTCCAGTCTGGGCGACCGAGTGAGACTCCAACTCAAAAAAAGGAAAGACAACATTAACCAGTGTGAATGAAAGCACAGTTTGGAGTCATGTATCTGGAATTAAATTTGAGCTCTTTTAGTAGTGGAATGTTGGGCAAAAAAGGCCCCTATCTTCTCTGCACCTCAGTTTCCCTGTATTTAAAAATGGGTATGATGACCCTTACTTAGCAAGCTGTTGTGGGGATAAGTTTGCTTCTCTTAAGTCAAGTGCTTGGCATAGTGTTTGGTACAAACTAAAAGCTCAATAAATAATATTTTTTAGCATTCTAGGAATGTCAGTCCTAATCCCACCACGTTTATTTGGATAAATTCACTGAGTAACTCACCTTGAACCTTTTGCCTGTGTTGAAGAGTTTCTCATACTTTGTTGTTTGAAGGTGTTCAAATCGCCATTAAAATATATTTTTGACTCTGTACGCACATGACCAGAAGTGCCATCTAGAAATACCAGCTTGTGCAACATTTTCTTGGCATTTCTAAGAGGCACTTTGAGTTTGGCTGGTGAATCTCTGCCATTTAGAATGGCTAGGGAAAAAAAGAACCAAAACAAATTTTTTTAAATGGAGTTTCAACAACAAATTCAAGAAAAAGCAAAGGCTATGATCCTGACAGTATGGGGAGAAGGTGATGCCTGCCTGGAGGCAGAAGAGTCAGGCAGCAGTACTCTGGATAGGGAGGCCCAGCATTCCCACAATGGCTTCCCTTTCCTGAGCCATGGCCCAGACCATTGCCCAGTACACACACTCACCCTGCCCTTGAGGCACTAAAGGAATACCTTAAACAAAATCTGTCCTCTTTCTTTTGCTAGGAAAAGAATAATGGGGCAGAGGCAGGACTGTTCTAGCTTCTCACCCTTCCTCTGATAACCCACCTAGACAATTCGGCTTGAGTCTAGTCTCACCTCCAATGCTACTGCCTAGCTTCAGCTTTCCTCAATACCCAAGACTGAGGGACTCCACCTGCTACTTTCTCATTGCATTTTGACCAAGCTTCTTTTAACCCAATCATCCTGTGGCAGTCTTATCATTTGCTTCTATGTCTTCTTCCCACTGGCTATGGCTCCTTGAAGCTGAGAGCCTTGTCTTTTCATCTCTGTATTTCCAGGACCTAGTAGAGGACCTGACTTACCTGTTCAATAGGTACTTGCAGAATATATATAGATTAATAGAGTTTTTACAAATGCCAGTTATTGCTACTATAAAATAGCGTCTACTCATAAGGGAGTCAATGATGCATTCTAGAGGGCATTCACATCATGATATGATTTCAATTTTCTTAATGAAGTGAGAAGTAGAATTCCACCTATGGTCAAACACGGATGCCTTGAGGCTCGGACTATGAGATGCTAGCAATCCTCACAGTCTATTAGCAGAACCTTTAAAAGAATAACAGCAGCAGTAGCCGATGTTTATTGAAAGTTTACTATGTGGCAGGAACTATTCCTAGCATTACACAGATTTATCTAACTGAAATCTTATGTCCCCCCCACACATCAGGAGAAGGACATTAGCTGCTTGGTGACTAACAGAACAGAACCGTTAGAAGCAAGTGAACCTGATGGGAACATTTCATTAACAGAGTCCTCGTCACTTTCGGTCTCATTCTCATCATCAGCCTCATCCTCCTCATATGTTTCATTGCCCGATGTTTCTGCAGCCTACAATTGAAAAATAAAATCATGATTATACCTAACAGTCAATCATCCTGGGCTAAGAATTTCAAAAAAGTAAGATTTCAAAGCTGGACTGATGGCTAACTTTTGTCATTTCAATTAAAAGGTAAAAAAATCAGCCAGGTTCGGTGGCTCAGCCTGTAATCCCGCGCCTTGGGAGGCTGAGGTGAGTGGAATGCCTGAGCCCATGGGTTTGAGACCCGCCTGGGCAACTTGGTGAGACCTCATCTCTACAATAAATCAAAAAATTAGCCGGGTGTGGTAGCGCGCGCCTGTAGTTCCAGCTACTTGGAAGGCTGAGGCGGAAGGATCGCCGGAGCCCGACAGGTTGAGGCTGCAGTGACCAGGAGCGGCCAATGCACTCCAGTCTGGGCGACAGAGTGAGACTCCAACTCAAAAAAAAAAAAAAAAAGGGTAAAAAATCTTACCTCTTTACATGACCCCCAAAATCTACAGGGGACAGGAACAGGTGGCCCTAGTTGTGTCTTTCAGCTAAGAAGACACTCATGAATGAAGATTTCCCTGAATGGGAGCAAAGGTACTACAGCTTTGGGTTGGCAGTCTTTCCTGTTGGCCCAGAATCCTAAGATGGGGTGAATAACTAAAAAGTTTTTGGTACCACTTGAAGTAAAACGTCCCAGGCCAATGAGTTGGATGAACTTTGAAACGGTGATTCCCAGAACTTCATAGAAATAACATTTATTCTAAATCCTCACGCTACTTAATGATATGAATGATCACAGCTGAACAATTGTAAACAGGCAAAATATCAGTCTTGCAGTATAGAGTGTAAAAAGCACAGAATCTAGAGGGAAAAAGGGCCTTGAATACATGTGCTCCATCAGAAGACACAGTGCTGGGGTAAGCAAATAACTATGAAGCAGATCCCAATCGCACTCACCATAAATTTTTTAAAAAGGTAAATGTGAGCTCATTAAAATTAAGAACTTCTGGATCATCAAAAGACATTAAGAGAGTGTGAGGCAAACGAAAGCATAAAAGAAGACAGCTGCAATATGTACATCCAAAAGACACTTCACCAGAGCAGGTAAAAACTACAAATCAGTAAGAAGCAGGTAACAAAATAGGAAAAGGGGCAAATGACTTGAAAAGGCACTTCATCAAAGTGAATCTCCAACAGGCCAGTAAGCATATGATAAGGTGCCTGACTTCATTAGTCATCAGAAAATACTGATCAATTTAACATTAACATCAGGAGCTTCTATCTAACAGAAGATAACATTAAGACAAGACAAGCCATAAACTTAGAGAAGATGGCTGCAACACATACCCCAAAAAGCAGCAGGATCTAGATGATTTAAAGGTCTACAAATAAAAAGACAAACCAACCCAAAAGTTTTGGGCTAAAGATCAAAACAAGCATTTCACACAAAAGAAAACGTGGAAGCTCACTAAAGATATGAAAGCATGCTCAACCTTTTTAATAATTAGGGAAATGCAAATGTGATACTTTTACTATGAGATTGGCAAAAATGAAAAAGTCAGCAAGAATATGAAGCAACAGGTATTCTAATACACTGCTGGCAGCAGTACGGAGACTACCTTTGAGGCATTCACATCTGTCTTTCTCGTCCGCTTCATAATTTCCTCAATTCTCTATTTAAAGGGAAATAAAAATTCAAACATGAAAACTGATTAAAAATCAAACAGCGGTCCTGAAGGAGTTTATTATCTCCACTGCACAGAGGTAAACAATGGTAGCAATTACTCCAAAGTCACAGACTTAGCCAGCAAAAGGCCTAGGGTGGCAATTGGGTCTCCTCTCCAAATTCCAGTTGTAGCTATAAAATGGCAACAGTTGTACTTGTTATCATAACACAAACATCTAGATGACAGCATCTCACCCCTAATTCTTCATATGTGGTAATTCATTACTTTAGACTAAGAACATACTATTGCAAACCAATTAGAGCTTTTAATATAATTTTAGTCATAACAGACCATTCCTGAAGCCAATATTAATGAAAATACTATACTTCAGTGATACCACACTGTTAGAGATTTTGTTACTAAAGAGAGAAGACAGAAGGCAGAGAGGGATGTGGTCTAGGGAGGGGTAAAAGAATTCTATCGCCTGCATACATTTACTTCCCTGAAGGTGAAGAAGAGCTGCTGCTTCTAGGCTGCCTCAAGATGACCAATCTACTACCAGAGAGGTCTTGTGGCACCTCAGCCTTGTGGCTCCCAGGTTAGCTCATCTTTGGCCCTCTCGCATGAACAGCCTATACCCTGACCTCTCAGAGAGGTATGCAGTTTCAGTCCCTTTCCTGCAGTTGCTGCAATTTCCAGCCCAATTTAGAAGAAACTCTTAACTTCTACCAACCCCTACTGTGACCAGAGTAATTCTGTCAAAGGAGTTTTTTCCCCAAGAGGTTTGATATATTGAGGCATCACTATAACAACCACCAAGGGTCCATGAGGGGGAGGTATGGTCAACAAGAGAGTCTTCTATAGGAGAAGGCATATCCATGGATAAGGAAAAAGAGTACAGTGGGAAAACAACCAGGGGCTAGCATATACCTGATTCGTGATTTTTAAAACGTGCTGATATCATGTCTCCAACATTAAACAAAGAACTAAATCCCCCAAAACAGAGAGCAAGTACCTTTTTTCTTTCCAACCGTTCTTGTAAATTTTGTAACATAATTCTCTCCTGTTCTTTCTTGCGTCTGTCAGCTTCCTCTTGAGCTTTTATTTTGGCATCCTCTTTCTAGGAAATTTGTATAAAATTAACATTTAATCTCAGTATATCTGAGTGACATCAGAGAATATTAGTTTAAAAACTTAAAACAGTAAAACGTTATCTAGTATAACAGAAGAACGTAACGTTTTGATCAAGGGTTCCTATATATATGATGGTTGTGGACTATCAGTTCTCAAAGCACCAGTCAAAATGCACAAAACTAGTTTAATGCAATCTTAAGGATTCAAGACCTCAGGGTTAACATTATGAATATCAGATAGCCTTAATTTAAATGTATGTAAGTGGCTGTGGAGCTAGCCATTAACAAAGCAACAGGAGTGTCCACAGCCTTACATTTCTCAAAAGCAATAAGAGGATTCTTAAAGGTACCTTACTGAAGAATGCAATCATATACAATCATTTATGAAACATGTAACCAATTTTGACGAATGATACACTAAAAACCAGGAATATAAATTGGGTGATAAATCACACTGAGTTCAGTCTGAGCTCAGGTAAGGGATTTATTCACCTGATGAAGTGAATTTAGACGGATGAGACCTTCTTATTGGTTAATTTAATGATCTTAAACTTGTATAGTTATTTATGTTTTATCTTACCCATCAGGGGGTGTGAGGTGCAGTTGGGGCTATTGTATGTGGCATCACAGAATGCAAGATGGGGAAAACCAACCTGGGATGTTTAATCTGTGCACACAATTTCGATTTAAAACTAAAGGAATGCTAATCTATAATTTTCTTTCTGCTTATTTCACTTGGAAAACATTCTGGGATTTTCCAAGGGTGGCTGAGAATGACTT
Organism: Carlito syrichta; assembly: GCF_000164805.1. Taxonomy (NCBI): domain Eukaryota; kingdom Metazoa; phylum Chordata; class Mammalia; order Primates; family Tarsiidae; genus Carlito; species Carlito syrichta. The sequence goes on along the minus strand of NW_007257280.1, from coordinate 1,001,766 downwards.
GCAATGGTACTGGGTAATGGGGAGACTGTAACTTAAAAATGCAGCCAAAGAATATTGTATCTGGCTGGGCTCGGTGGCTCAGGCTGTAATCGGTGGCTCAACCTGTAATCCCGCGCTTTGGGAGGCTGAGGTGAGTGGATTGCCTGAGCCGGGGGTTCGAGACCCACCCGGGTAACTTGGCGAAACCTCGTCTCTACAATAAGTCAAAAATTAGCCAAACGTGGTAGCGTGCACCTGTATTTCCAGCTACTTGGAAGGCTGAGGCAGAAGGATCGCCAGAGCCCAGCAGGTCGAGGCTGCGGTGGCTGGGAGCATGCCACTGCACTCCAGTCTGGGCAACAGAGTGAGACTCCAACTCAAAAAAAAAGAATATTGCATCTGCTCATCTCCTTTCTTGTGGACACAGACTTCTACTTTGGGTTCCAAATGAATTTAATAATCTGGTTCTCATCCCCTGATAAAGTGTCAAGCCAGCAAATCTCTAGTAGTACCTCCTGGTCTTCTTGATCTTGACATCCTTTTTGGTTTTTAGCCTCCATTTGTTGTTGCTCATTTTCAACTTTCGAGAACTCTTCTGCTTGGCCTTCAATTGCTTTGTCTGCCATGTCTTTTGGTTTCCTAATGACAATAAGAATGTTTAATTAACTTTTAGTATTTATCTTGGTTGCTACCATATTCAGTTTGCAGCAGCATGTGAGTTTTTATAGTGAAATTGCTTGTGTATAGCAATACAATTTATATTTACACCAGGGTCACCACATTTTCTGTATTGTTACTACACGATAACAGCACAGAAAAAAAAATTTTTTTTCACAATTTAAGTGGAGGAAACTAGTCCTTGGGAGTAGAAAAATATTTCTATCCAATAGTGGACTACTTTGTATGTTAAAAAATACAAATACACATGTATACATGCAAGAGAGAGAATTACTCCCTCTCAAGAGAATACAACCCTCCAAAAGCCCTTATTTATACATGCTCACACCCAATCTCACATAGGTAATGACAGGGGTAACTTAGAGGAAGGTCTGGAGGTTCCCTGGTATTCAATGTTTTCAAATGCTAAATTAGCTGTTTACATGAAGTGATGAATAATATTCTTTGTTATGTTTTTCTGCTATTCACTCTTCTCCTTTCTCCCAAGCCCAGTTAAAAGGATATGGAAAGTATGTGATTGCATTTCAAAGAACACTTAATACTTAGAAACAAAGTCAGTACTCTTGTTACTCCTTGCAGCCAGTGGACAGAGGGTTATATTACAGGATCCAACATAAAATGGGCCTCAAGATGGAGGAGCAAGAAACCTTCACTCAAGTTCAAATGCACACAGCTGTACATGAGATTTGTTACCTACAAGAAATCGTTCCAGCAACAACTCACTGGCCTGATGAGATTCAGGTGTCACAAAGATCACTGGAAAGTCCCCAAAGCAAAATATGAGTAAGTATAAATTTCCAGGTTAACAAATCCTGAAGTTGTAAGTCTTTTGGAATAAAGAAAAGAGGCTGACACTAATGAACACAGCCATAAACATTCTTGTCTGATCCCTCTGGTCCTCCTGCTTAGACACTGAACCCTGGACATGAGTTTGCTCTCTATGCATTCCTAGTATATCCTAATGACACATGATACATGGAGACTAAAAAGGATTGTGTCATTCTTACACACACCAAGGTCCTCTCTGCTTAGCCATTTACAAGGGCTTGAAATGCTTCCTATACTTTCTTTGTTCAAAAGGCAATGAGGCAGCCAGGTGCAGCGGCTCAAGCTTATAATACCAGCACTTCGGAAGGCCAAAGCAAGGGGATTGCCTGAGCCCAGGGATTCGAGACCAGCCTGGACAACTTGGTAAGACCTTGTCTCTACAATATATCAAAAAATTAGCCGGGTGAGGTAGTGTGCACCTATAGTTCTGGCTACTTGGAAAGTTGAGGTGAAAGGATCGCCTGAGCCCACCAGGTCAATGCTGGATTGGCTGTGAGCGTGCCATTGCACTCCAGCCTCACAGGCTGGGCGACAGAGTGAGACTCTGTCTCAAAAAAAAGGCAATGGGCCGGGCTTGGTGGCTCAGCCTGTAATCCCGTGCCTTTGGGAGGCTGAGGTGAGTGGATTGCCTGAGCCCGCGGGTTCGAGACCCGCCTGGGCAGCGAGACTTCATCTCTACAATAAATCAAAAAAATCAGCCGGGCGTGGTAGCGCGCGCCTGTAATTCCGGCTACTCGGAAGGCTGAGGCGGAAGGATCGCCGAAGCCCAGCAGGCCGAGGCTGCGGTGGCCGGGAGCGGCCACTGCACTCCAGTCTGGGCGACAGAGTGAGACTCCGACTCAAAAAAACAAAAACAAAAAACAAAAAAAGGCAATGAGGCATTTCTGATCCTCACTGAAGAAAAAGCCAGTTACTCTTTGGAAATTTATAACTTAAGCGTAAAATTGTAACTTTCAAAGATCTGGGTCCCAGTTAAGAGTTATGGTATAGGAAGAAAGATTCTGTGCTGACCTTGGCTCCATTTCTTCCCGTAGTCTTTCTTCTTCCGCTTTTTCTCTTTGTTCACGAGCAAGGCGACGTCTTTCTGTCAAAATTTTTGTTGCCTCCTCAGCATTCATGGTCCCTGGTGTGCTTTTATTACCAGGCTCTAGTTTAAATAAACGTGTGTGACAGTTAGTTTAGGAAACATATTGTCTCTCAGTCCTACAAAGAAAAGCAATGCAATCCAATACATTAAAACAAAACGTGTGTAGTCCAAAATGTAAAAATCACAGAGATGTTGTTCAAACGGTACACCCTAACAATAAAAGTAACACTTGTTTCTTTTTAACAATCCATTTGTTCCAAAATGAAACGATGTTTTTCTGCTTTGGTTTTAGCTGTTTTGAGATAACTGAATCAACTGACTCCATGGGAAGAAGAGTAAGATACGCTGATTATAGAGGAAGACAAGCTTATGCTTGGTACAAATGAAGGACAAAAGTACCTTAAATACTTAAGTAAAGAAAATACATCTGGCATACATTGAGAGTTGTGCATCATTTTTACTATATAATTACTGTTTAGCTAAACTCTAATAATAGCGTATATACTTGGTTGATCATAAAGTGGCTAACTGGATAAAAAACAAAAATGTCTACCAGTAAAATAGGGTGACAGCATGGAAGCATATTACAACATCTTAGTCTATGTAACTAATTTATCTTAAATAAGTCACATATAAAAATGAGAATTTTAAGATATATCAGGAATTAATGATTCATAAAAAGATTGCTTCTGTTACAAAGTATTAACTGTGTAATTTCTTAAATGAGCAAAATTCCCTAGTGTGTTTGAAATTCAGTAATGTCCATGGGTATTATGAATGCATGTGACAGGCAAAATAGCAATATGGTACTTTCAGGAATACTACACAAACCAAGGCACATGTTATGGCCTATATAATGAAACAGACCTAAATCTTGAGGAAAACCTGCTCATCCACAAAAAGGGCTAGATGTCCTCTCTCCATGAACCATCCTGTATCAGAGCTGGGTGGGACCACAGGAATCAACCACACCAACTCTCTCACCCAACTTGTACTTTTAACAGGTGTTCCAAAAATGGAATTTCCAAAACCAAGGGGTTGAGCAAGAAGCTCTGGCAAGGATACACAAACAGAGAAGCAAGTAACAATGACTGGTTCAATTCTCTTTACCTAAAATAAACATCACTCCCTAAAGTTCTCTCAAATCCTGGGGCAAAGTGGCTCACACATGTAATCTCAGTGCTTTGGGAGACCGAGACAGGAGGATTGCTTGTGGCCAGGAATTTAAGACCAGCTTGGGCAACAAAGTGACACCCCATTTCTAGAAAAAAAATAATTAACTAGGCATGGTGGTATGCACCTGTAGTCCCAGCTACTCAAGAGGTTGAGGCAGGAGGACTGCTTGAGCACAGGAATTGGAGGCTGCAGTGAGCTATGATCGCACCACTATATCCCAGCCTGGGTGACAGAGCAAGATCCTGTCTCGAAAAAGAAAAAGTTCTCTTAAATGGGGAATAAAATCAAGTGGACCCTTCCTAAACTACTTTACAATTTTCTGTATGGCTCAAATAAACTTCTTAGTGAAAGAACTTACCTTCACAGATCATATGCCTTTGGTTTGAAACCTCACATTTGTTTGTGGTTTTAGGAACTGTTTCTTTCTTCTTTTTGACAGAATCTAATGCAATTTGCACAGATAAGGAACGCTGAACAGATGGTATTTTACAGGAAAACTGTGCTGATTGTTTTGAAATGACCAGTGAGGGTGATGGGGGGTGGTTCCTTTGGATTTGCCTGCTGAGAACAAGTAATACATGTGTGTTAATTACTTGTAAGTGTACAATTCCATGAAATACAGTGTCTTGATATTATAAAAATAATGATATACCTGGGAATTTTCCTAAAAAGTACATTGATTTTTACAATTTTTTTTCTTTAAATGTATGCTACCGCCGGACTCTGTGGCTCAGCCTGTAATCCTGCTCCTTTGGGAGGCTGAGGTGAGAGGATTGCCTGAGCCTGCGGGTTCGAGACCCACCTGGGCAGCGAGACCTCATCTATACAATAATTCAAAAAAATCAACCGGGCATGGTAGCGCATGACTGTAACCTGTAATTCCGGCTACTCGGAAGGCTGAGGCGGAAGAATCGCTGGAGCCCAGCAGGTAGAGGCTGTGGTGGCCGGAAGCGGCCACTGCACTCCAGTCTGGGCGACAGAGTAAGACTCCAACTCAAAAAAAAAAAAAAAAAAAAGGTATGCTACCATCCATACTGTATTATTTCATTCATGAAACACTGACATGAATTTGTCTTTGTAAAATGCCTATCAAGGACAGTTGCACATAAGCTCCTTACTTAATACTGATGGGAGAAGGTGGACGACACCTGCTTGCAGGAGACGATGATGATTTATGACATGGTATGTTAGATGATAGACGCTTCTTGGTAGTAGGATTTGAGGCCCGTTTGTCCATTTCTGATTTCTGAACAGATCGATGCAATAAGAAATTACTAGCAATTATTTTACTATAGCTGGCTTTTCTTTTTAAGAGAAATACATTCTGAATAAAATATAATTGTAATTCTTTAAATCCCAATATTACTGTACAGCGTGAGAATCAGATAGAGATATATTTTCTTCTGGACCAACAATTTATATTACACAATTCAAGTAGATTACAGAAATAATTTAAAAGAAATATTTTAATTCAAAATCAAACTCCATTTCTAAATTCTAATTAGGAGTCTGGAATATCTCTCAAAATTTTTTTTCAGAGTTTAGAAACATAGTTCATATAATATTACGTTTTCTCCCTTCTACTAAAAACTAATATTTCAGCATGGGGGGAAAGTAGTACAATGAACATCAGAGAATTTTAAATTATTAGTTTAAGTGAGTTATCCTATCATATTAATTTTATTGCAGAATACCATAAATAGTAAGTTGTTATGTTGTGAAATCTGGCCTGTCATTATCTATAACACAAAATATACATATTTTAACAGACAATTTGCTAATTAAAGGCACATGACAAACCCGTGGAGAGTCTCTTACTTTTGCCTTGGAAGATAGTTCCACACTCACCCCAGGGAATGTCTTGCGGCGCGCTTCCATGCTTGCTTCAGGGAGTGCATCCACCAACACCTCCGGGTTCGATTCTACCATTACCTCGGGGTTCACTTCCACCATCACCTCAGGGGATGCTTCCACGCTCTCCTCAGATGATGCATCTACACTTTCCTCAAGGGGCGCGTCCATGCTTATCTCAGAGGATGTGTCCGCACTCACCACAGGGGATACATCCACGCTCACCACGGAGGATGAGTCCATGCTCATCTCAGGTGACGTGTCCACACTTTCCTTGGGGGGCACTTCCATGCTCACCCTGGGAGATGCTTCCACATTCAACTTGTGGGGTACATCCATGTTTGTTTTGCAAGGTGCTTCCATGCTTGCCTTGGGGAATGCTTTCACAATTGCGTGGGGGTGCACTTCCGTACTTGCCTTGGGTGGTACCTCTACTTTCTCCCGGGGAGTCATTTCTAATTTTGCTTGAGAAGGCATTTTCACTGCTGACTTGGGAGACACAGCAGCCCTGAATTCACTGCTACTAAATCTATGCAAGGGCACAGTTACATACTTCATTACATAATTGGTGACACCTGTAAGTGAATGAGGACAGAGAATGAAATTCCACTTCAGAAATTTGACAAGATAAACACACAATGTACATAGTGTAAGAACAGGAAAGAGAAGAGACAGTTTCTTAGGAAAGCACAAAGATTACACATAACACCGGAAACGTTTAGTGAAAGGCATCACAGACAGGACACAACCATCATTACAAAGTTAGTACTTCAGAAGCAACACTAACAACAGTAATTGTGAAAGTGATAGTCTATTACAGATGAAAATTAGATGCTTCTCCAAAGTTGATGCTTGCAATAAACCATTTCTATTTAAACCACATTATGTTTCAGAATGATTTTCACTGCAAATTACAAAATATTCAACCTGTTCTAAAAGTAATCTAAACATCTTCACCAGGGCTAGAGCTCTTACCATTACAGGCAATTATGTAAGACACACCATATTTGATTATTTTAGAAGAGAATGTGATAAAGAGCATTATCTTATCCATACTAAAAACTATAATGAGACATAAATCAGAGTGGCTTGGATCTCCAAGGTTCCTTCTGGCTTTAACAATCTAAATTTTTTTTCCTTACGAAATAGACAAATATGCAGCTGGGCTTGGTGGCTCAGGCTGTAATCCCGCGCTTTGCAAGGCTGAGGTGAGTGGATTACCTGAGCCTGCGGGATAGAGACCCGCTTGGGCAACGTGGTAAGACCTCATCTCTACAATAAATAAAAAATTAGCCGAACGTGGTAACGCGCTCTGGTAATACCAGCTACTTGGAAGGCTGAGGCGGAAGGACTGCCGGAGCCCAGCAGGTCAAGACTGCGGTGGCCGGGAGCGGCCACTGCATTCCAGTCTGGGTGACAGAGTGAGACTCCAACTCAAAAAAAAAAAAAAAAAAAGAAATAGACAAATATGACAATACTCGGTGACATCTAAGATGGATGAAAATGATAATACCAATGTTTGGAACCAGGCAACCTTATACACCACTGGCGAAAGTATAGATTTACATATTTTCCCTGAGGAGCATAAAAATACATACTCTTTGTTCTAGCAATTCCACTTCTAGGTTTATCCCCTTTGGAAAAAAAATCAGATCAATACATTAAAATGTAAGTATAAAATTACATTAGCAACAATTATGCTCCATGATTTATAAAGCTAAAATGATTGAAAATATAATCCGAACATTCCACAGAAAATTTGGACTATACTACAGGAGTCATTAAGAGTAATAACATGCAGTAAAAGCATAAATAAATAAACAAATAAATAAAAGCAGGCTATTTCATTTTATATGAAAAAAATAATCACAAAGTAAAATATTAAGTTACCAGTGGGTGTTGGGGATAATAGTGGATTACATTTAAAAATTGTTCTACACAGCCGGGCTCGGTGGCTCAGCCTGTAATCCCGCGCCTTGGGAGGCTGAGGGGAGTGGATTGCCTGAGCCCGCGAGTTCGAGACCCGCCTGGGCAACTTGGCGAGACCTCATCTCTACAATAAATCAGAATTAGCCGGGTGTGGTAGCGCACGCCTGTAGTTCCACCTACTTGGAAGAATGAGGCGGAAAGATCGCTGGAGCCCAGTAGGTAGAGGCTGCAGTGGCCGGGAGCGGCCACTGCACTCCAGTTTGGGTGACAGAGTGAGACTCCAACTCAAAAATAAAAAAAATTGTTCTACACTAAATATTTATTGCTTATATAATTAAACATTTTTAAAAAGGTATTTAGTGGTGGCTTTCTTAAGACTTAGTAATTTATCTGCCACCTCATCTTTAAGTATGAGTGGCAAATTTTCACATTATTTCATCAAATAATTAAAATAAAACAAATTACCAAAGATTGACCACTTAGAAATAAAACTTCTGACTAAATTAATGTTATCTTTTACTCTCACATTTTTGGTGGAAAAAGCATTTTATTTACATATCTACATGTGCCTAAACAGTCATATTACTTAACACCAATAGCTTGTGCTACAGAAAATATAGTAGAATAACTAGATTTTTATTAGCTATAAAAATTTAAGACAAGCCAGGTTCGGTGGCTCAGTCTGTAATCCCGTGCTTTGGGAGGCTGAGGTAAGTGGATTGCCTGAGCCCACGGGTTCGAGACTCGTCTGAGCAACTTGACGAGACCTCATCTCTACAATAAAACAAAAATCAGCCGGGAATGGTAGCATGCACCTGTAATTCCAGCTACTCAGAAGGCTGAGGCAGAAGGCTCGCCGGAGCCCAGCGGATCGAGGCTGCGGTGGCCGGTAGTGGCCACTGCTCTCCAGTCTGGGCGACAGAGTGAGACTCCAACTCAAAAAAAAAAAATCAGGAATTAGGTAAAAGAAGTACGGCTGCACTACCAAAAAGTCTGTGACAGTATTTTGACTCATGTTAGTAAGCATATGAATATTGACAGAAAAAAGCCAAGGGAGTGAGATACATACATTCTGGAAAGGAAAAAGTCGAGGAGAAAAAAAGAAAAAAATGATAGGAACAATGCACTGGAGCTTTATAACACTGAAGATTTTATTTTACTTACAGTCTTTATGTTCCTAATTAAAAGATGAAGGGTGGTTCAATGTTATTCTTCTATACTTTGGAAAAATAAGGAGGATGGAGTAGGAAATTTTCTTCCTTGATATTAGGAAAATTTTTCTGTGCTTTTAAATCCATAGAGCTTTAATCTTGAACAACCAGCCAGGCTCGGTGGCTCACCCTGTAATCCCAGCACTTTGGGAGGCCGAGGTGAGTGGATTGCTCGGTGGCTGACCCTGTAATCCCAGCACTTTGGGAAGCCGAGGTGAGTGGATTGCCTGTACCCACAGGTTCGAGACCTGCCTGGGCAACTTGGTGAGACCTCATCTGTACAATAAATCAAAAAAATTAGCCGGGCATGGTAGCACATGCCTATAGTTCCAGCTACTTGGAAGGCTGAGGCGGAAGGATCGCCGGAGCACGGCAGGTCGAGACTGCGGTGGCCAGGAGCAGCCACTGCACTCCAGCCCAGGTGACAGAATGAGACTCCAACTCAAAAAAAAAAAATGAGAATATTAAAATTGAACTACCACCAAAGTTACCTAACTCATACCATAAATTATGATGATGATTATTATTGTTGAGTTGGAGTCTCACTGTCGCTCAGGCTGGCGTGCAGTGGCACACTCATGGCCATTGCAGCCTCGACCTGCTGTGCTCTCGCTATCCTTCCACCTCAGCCTTCCAAGTAGCTTGAACTACAAGCGCACGCTACCATGCCCAGCTAAGAGTTTGATTTATTGTAGAGAAAGGTCTCACACCAAATTGCCCAGATTGGTCTCCAACCTCTGGACTCAGGCAATGCTCTTGCCTTGGCCTCCCAAAATGCTGGGATTATAGGCTTGAGCCATCGCGCCCGGTCTTAAATTATTTGTTACCCAGATAACTACCCTACCAAATCAGAAGTCATAAAATAAGTATGCAACATCAAATATTGGGTAAAATCACTAATTTGGTAATTACTGATTCAAATTATTTTAACGCCTAAATGCAACACATTCAGTGATAGAACCTACTGTTAAGTGAAAACACTAACACCTTCAGGCTTTTCACCATATGCCTGTTACCTGGAATATCTTTTCCAGGGATGGAAAATGAAGCAGCACTTGTTTCTGGCTAATGACACTTTTGTCGGAATGAGCAGGCGACTGATTAAATTATTTTCTTGACAACTGATATATGAGCGAGGAGCTAAATGATGACATCAAAGCAAAACGATTCAATTTGAGGTCTCACAAATAAATGCAAAGCAAGAAAGAGCAATATGTACTGCTCTAAATAGTACCTTCCCCAGCAACACAAAACATAATAGGATTGAACACTGTCATCTGACTTGAGTGCACTGTCAAAAAAGAGATTACCAGCCGGGCTCGGTGGCTCAGCCTGTAATCCCGCGCCTTTGGGAGGCTAAGGTGAGTGGATTGCTTGAGTCCGCGGGTTCGAGACCCACCTGGGCAGCGAGACCTCATCTCTGCAATAAATCAAAAAATCAGCCGGGCATGGTAGCGCATGCCTGTAATTACGGCTACTTGGAAGGCTGAGGCGGAAGGATCGCCAGAGCACAGCAGATCGAGGCTGCGGTGGCCGGGAGCGGCCACTGCACTCCAGTCTGGGCGACAGAGTGAGACTCCAACTCAAAAAAAAAAAAAAAAAAGTACTTTGTTAATAATTGTGAAATTTTATTTGCAATAATCAATTAGCAGTGAAAACACACACAAAGGATATATGTAGGTAATACTGTGAAGCAACAGAGCAAAGTTCTGAAGTTCAACATGTGGCCAGTAATTTATAACTTCTGAATGCAAACTGACGAAATGTTGGAAGTCAATCAAGTCCTCCAAGTACAGATCTATCTTTACCAACATTCTATGATTTCTTTCCTCAGCTTCATTATCCACCCCTTGTCAGATGATGGCAGAAATTATATACTTCATTTAAAGACAGACTTTTCTGGCTTCAAACAAGCATAGGATCAAAGCACATTTTTTGGTTCAAGAAGGGATACTTGGCTTCTAAATTTTAGAAATGACTTTTCAAGCAACTCAATGTTTACATCGAATACCTGTAAACCACTATTTACAATTTGTACTTAGAAGTAACTAGTCACCTGGCTTTTTTTCCACTTGTTCTTTATCAGTAGATGAATTGAGCTTGTTATCCCTTCTATTTAAAGATGAGCTTCTCTTCTTTTCTGTTTTTCCTAGAAATCAAGTAACAAAGGAATATTATTTTTCACAAACTACTTAAATACGTTATTTCAGGAATGAGCCACTTTTTTTTCAAACATTTTTTTTATCTTCTCCACATTTCAAGTAAGGAATTTATTTAATTTCAAATATTATGCAGATTCTACATCCCTAAACTTAAAACGAGTATACTTTTTAAGTTCTCTTTTTTTTTTTTTTGAGTTGGAGTCTCACTCTGTTGCCCTGACTGGAGTGCAGCGGCATGCTCCTGGCTACCACATCCTCTACCTGCTGGGCTCCAGCAATCCTTCTGCCTCAGCCTTCCAAGTAGCTGGAATTATAGGTGTACGCTACCACATCTGGCTAATTTTTGATTTTATTGTAGAGATGAGGTCTCGCCAAGTAGCCCAGGCGGGTCTCAAACCCGCGGGCTCAGGCAATCCACTCACCTCAGCCTCCCAAAGCTCTGGGATTGTAGGCTGAGCCACCAAGACTGGCTAAGTTCTCTTAAATGAAATAAAACAATATAGAATATGGCAAAAATTAAGAAGGAAAATATCTGATACTATCTGACAACATCAATATTCCCAAGTTAGTAATATACAACTTTAAATTTTAGACATAATGCCTAAGAAATACTAAAAGTAATTTATCCTTTACTTATAACTATAGTATTTTTTTAAACAAAAATAAGTATTAACATTTGGTATAGACATCACAATTTAAGCAATCCAACCGTTCACAAGGAAAAAATTCTGCTTTGTATAGACACTTTTCCATTTTGCTTGAAATATTCTAGCTCAGAGTGCTGCTAAATGTTTGTTTAAAAAATAATTTCTCAAGCCGGGCTCGGTGGCTCAGCCTGTAATCCCGCGCCTTTGGGAGGCTGAGGTGAGTGAATTGCCTGAGCCCGCGGGTTCGAGACCCGCCTGGGCAGCGAGACCTCATCTCTACAATAAATCAAAAAAT
>NW_007257280.1:984392-989630 GCF_000164805.1 Carlito syrichta | reverse complement strand
ATCTAAAAATCAGCCGGGCATGGTAGCATATGCCTGTAATTCTGGATACTCGGAAGGCTGAGGCAGAAGGATCACCGGAGCCTAGCAGGTCAAGGCTGTGGTGGCCGGGAGCGGCCACTGCACTCCAGTCTGGGCGACAGAGTGAGACTCCAACTCAAAAAATAATAATACTTTCTCTGGAAGGCTGAGGTGGAAGGATCGCTGGAGTCCAGCAGGTCAAGGCGGCGGTGGCTGGGAGTGTGCTACTGCCCTCCAGCCTGGGTGACAGAGTGAGACTCCTACTCAAAAAAAGATAATGATAGTAATAATAATTTCTCCTTTGGGAACTTTTAAATTAAAGTACATATTGACAATATAGTGTCATTTGAAGATTCATTGAATTAATATGATTGAGCTGCATGAACTACAGAGGTGTAGTCAATTCAATCATGTAATTAAGTCAGTATCCTTCATTAGCATACTGCAAGAAATGACAAAATGGTATGAACAATCATTATTATGAGTCAGCAATGAGTAGAAGAAACAGACTATTCCAATCAACCATGATTTAAAACAGAGTTATTTAAAATCTTACAGGATACACTGTGAAGCTTGACATGTTGATCTCTTTGGATTAAACAAGCCCATGAGTTCAAGACCCGCCTGGGCAACTTGGTGAGACCTCATTTCTACAATAAATCAAAAAATTAGCCGGGTGTGGCAGCGCGTGCCTGTAGTTCCAGCTACTTGGAAGGCTGAGGCGGAAGGATCACCGGAGCCCAGCAGGTCGAGGCTACGGTGGCCAGGAGAGGCCACTGCACTCCAGTCTGGGGGACTCAATGAGAGTCCAACTCAAAAAAAAGAAAAAAAAAAAAAAACTTAAAGGGATTTTACAACAATAAGACAGCGCCAATACGCATTTTATTTTCCCAGGAATCATTACTTACAGTACTCATCACTTCACAGTGTACAACATACTTACTGTACCTTTAAGCAAGTTATTTCACAAAGTATCTTCCACACATACCTTCTTGTATTAAAAAGTAGCAAAGAAATTTTTTAAAAAGTTATTTGGAATTGCTCCTTCCCAGTGCAATTTAGTGACTTATTACCTCAAAAGTCATCACTTGTCTCTTTTCTTCATATCTCATTAATATGCCAAGTAGACATATTAATGAAAGCATACTGGTATTTACTCATTATATTAAATATATAATAAATCTTTGCTAATTCCTCAAAGCAATTACATAGTAAAACACAGTCAGCCGGGCTCGGTGGCTCAGCCTGTAATCCCAGCACTTTGGGAGGCCGAGGTGAGTGGACTGCCTGAGCCCGCGGGTTCTAGACCCACCTGGGCAACTTGGTGAGACCTCATCTCTACAATAAAATCAAAAATTAGCTTGGTGTGGTAGCGCACGCCAGTAGTTCCAGCTACTTGGAAGGCAGAGGCGGAAGGATCGCCGGAGCCCAGCAGGTCAAGGCTGCAGTGGCTGGGAGCGGCCACTGCACTCCAGTCTGGGTGACAGAGTGAGACTCCAACTCAAAAAAAAAAAAAAAAAACCACAAAACACAGTCAATGCTTGTGGAACAACTAAGGTATATTAAAATGAATATACATTAACATGGCATTGCAATTAATGTTATCTCATTTTTCTAAAGGATTTAGTCTGTGAATAATAAAAAATCAACGTTACCATATGACACGAAAAGTGCTAAAGAATATCTTCCAAATACTAATCTATGAATAAACTCAAGCTTAAGGTGCTTTGGGAAAGCATATTGAGAGTGGAGGTGGTAAGTGGATCAACTTTTCTTAGACCATTACAAAAGAAAATGTGATGCACTCAGACTGACAACAAAATAAGACCTTTCAAGCTCATCATTGAAATTGTCAGAGTCCTAAAAGTACAAATAATATAATGTAGCTTGAACAAAGACCTTTTTTCCCTAGGAATCCTCTTCAACATATCAAAACTATAACATTTTTTCAGACAAAAATGCAAAACTCTTCCACGAGGTTAACCACTGCTACAATTAATTATACTTTAAATGATATCTAGAAACTTGCTGTATTGGAATTTTATAGTAATCAGCATTGCTCAAAAAATGTCAAGGCACCTAATAATGCAAAACAAACATTTCAAAATTCAAGCTATAATTATGACCTTTTAAATTCTTATGACACAAGAGCAGTATTTCTTTGTCTTTTTTAATGGCTAAGTTTGAGGGAATGATGTGGAATCTGTTTGTCTTGTCTTTTTCCTGACATGAGCACTCCTATTTTTTCCTCAAGAAAGAAAAGGGATTTTTTTTTTTGATTGATGAGTATGGTTGCCTAATCCATTTCAATTATCAGTGAGAAGCATCATGTGCTACAAGCTGGACATGGTCACTGACACATACTCAAGTATAGATTTTTTTTTGTTGTTAATAAGGAACACTAATTAAAAGGTCAAACAAGCAGGGATCGGTGGCTCAGCCTGGAATCCTGCGCTTTGGGAGGCTGAGGTGAGTGAATTTCCTGAGCCCACGGGTTTGAAGAATTGCCTGGGCAACTTGGTGAGACCTCATCTCTACAATAAATCAAAAAAATTAGCCAGGCTTAGTAGCGTGTGCCTGTAGTTCCCGCTACTTGGAGGGCTGAGGCAGAAGGATCGCTGGAGCACAGCAGCTCCAGGCTGCGGCGGCCGGGAGCGTGCCACTGCCCTCCAGTCTGGGCAAAGGAGTGGGACTCCAACACAAAAAACAAAACAAAAAAAGGGCAAACAACGGGAACAAAAAGGTATTTGAATTATCCATAGTAGATAACGTCATTGTATTTAAAACAACATTGCATTGCCACTACAAAGAGTTGCAATATCTATCATTAAACATTGTTATCACTTTATTTGCCTTGGGGGAAAACAAGGACTTATAAAGGTACAATTTAAATATCATGATCCATTTATCAAATGACCAAAATATAAACCATAAAAATGATGTTAGATTAGAAATCACTGAATTTCTTGGAGTCTCAAGTATAAAATAAGGAAGACAATTATATTTGCCTGTCAATTTTACAAGATAATTGTGAATAACAAACAAGATAAATGTAAAGCAGATCAACCTGTCCACTGCTATATATGTGCCATTATTTTTCTTAAATGAGGTAATACTCATGATAACTAATGGAATTGAATTACTACTCTAACCAGTCCCTAGAAGACACGATTTCATTCATAGGTTAGCTAGAATATGAATTCAAAAAGAAGTATTTATGCCTCTTAATGGTAACGTCTTCTGGCCGAAATATTTCAGTTTGAGCTACCTGAGTCCAACAATCTCATCTTATATGATTAATACAAAAATCATAAAATGAATATTTATACAGATGAAATTACAAAATAGTAATGAATCTCTCTCTCTCTCTCCACTATAAAATAACATAGTAGGCCCGGCTCGGTGGCTAAGCCTGTAATCCCGTGCTTTGGGAGGCCAAGGTGAGGGAACTGCCTGAGCCTGCGGGTTCCAGATCCGCCTGGGCAACATGATGAGATCCCATCTCTACAATAAATCAAAAATTAGCCGGGCGTGGAAGTGCGCGCTTGTAGTTCCAGCTACTTGGAAGGCTGAGGAGGAAGGATCACTGGAGCCCAGCAGGTCGAGGCTGTGGTGGCCAGGAGCAGCCACTGCACTCCAGTCTGGGCGACAGAGTGAGACCCCAACTCAAAAAAATCAAATCAAATCAAATAAGACCAGGCTTGGTGGCTCAGCCTGCAATCCCGCGCCTTTAGGAGGCTGAGGTGAGTGGATTGCCTGACCCGTGGGTTCAAGACCCGCTTGGGCAACTTGGAGAGACCTCATTTCTACAATAAACCAAAAATTAACCAGGTGTGGTAGCACACGCCTGTAGTTCAAGCTACTTGGAAGGCTGAGGCGGAAGGATCGCTGGAGCCCAGCAGGTCGAGGCTGCGGTGGCCGGGAGCAGCCACTGCACTGCAGTCTGGGTGACAGAGTGAGACTCCAACTCAAAAAAATATATAAATAAAATTAAATTAAATAACATAGTATTCTTCTGAAATAAACCTAAATGTTCTATAATCTAAATAAGTGGTACTAGCCGGGCTCGGTGGCTCAGCCTGTAATCCTGGGCCTTTGGGAGGCTGAGGTGAGTGGATTGCCTGAGCCCGCGGGTTCGAGACCCGCCTGGGCAGTGAGACCTCATCTCTACATTAAATCAAAGAATCAGCTGGGCGTGGTAGCGCGTGCTTGTAATTCTGGCTACTCGGAAGGCTGAGGCGGAAGGATCGCTGGAGCCCAGTAGGCAAGGCTGCAGTGGACGGAAGCGGCCACTGCACTCCAGTCTGGGTGACTGAGTGAGATTCCAATTCAAAAATAAATAAATAAATAAATAAATAAATAAGTGGTACTATAAATATATGTATGAAGAATTGATCTTATTACATTGAAATTCAGTAGAATCCATTAAATAACTACTTACTTCTGGCAACAGAATTTTGAAGACCTGTAGATGACATAGACATTTGTTTGTTGAAAGGAGAAGTTCCCTGTTCAAGTTTTTCAGTAGATATGGATCGCTTATTGGCTGAGAAAAGATGTAACATTTACTATAATCATATTTCAAGGAGAAAGCATCATTAGATAAAACACAATGAATTTACACGATATACTTCTATGAAGTACAGATGTACATTAATCAGGTACATGATGTTCGTTGTCAGTCATTCCTTCCAAATTATATAAATTTAACTTGTTTATTGAAATTGTGTAGAATTATGTCTAAATATAGGAAAATTTACAGTGAATCAATAGTAAACAGCCATGGGTATGGTGGTTCACGCCTGTAATCCCAGCTCTTTGAGAGGCCAGTGCAGGAAAATCACTGGAGCCCAGGAGTTTGAGACCAGGCTAGGCAACAAGGTGAACTTCCTGTCTCCACAAAAACAAACAAACAAAAAAAACAGTGGGGTGCAGTGGCACATGTAGCTACTCAGAGGCTGAAGCCTGAGAAGAATCACTTGAGCCCAGGAGCTCGAGGCTGCAGCGGACTATGTTCATGCTACCATACTCCAGTCTCCATGACAGAGCAAGACCCCGTCTCTAAAATAAATAAATAAAATAAAAATTAGCCGGGCTCGGTGGCTCAGCCTGGAATCCCGCACTTTGGGAGGCTGAGGTGAGTGGATTGCCTAAGCCCGCGGGTTTGAGACCCGCCTGGGCAACTTGGTGAGACATCATCTCTACAATAAATCAAAAAAT
>NW_007257280.1:982608-984372 GCF_000164805.1 Carlito syrichta | reverse complement strand
GCACTCCAGTCTGGGCAACAGAGTGAGACTCCAACTCAAAATAAATAAATAAATAAATGAAAATAAAATAAAATTAAAATTAAAAACAAGCAAACAAAAATAGTAAAAAAGCAGACTCATTTTTTAAAATATGCATAGATAAGCTGGTAAAGCTCAGTAATTATTCATCATTTGTCTACTGATTATAATTATGATTTTAGGCATATTGATTAAATAAAATTTATTATAAAATTTCACCCGTTTCTTTTGCAATTCCATATGATACAAATTTAAATATAAATATATGTATAGCATTTTTGCTTAGGATATGAAGATCACAACCTTGCTATAAATGCAATCTTCCATTAGCCAATATTTAAGCATGTACATTAATTAACTTAAAGTTTAACAGCTGGATTCATTACCAGTTCTGCTTTCAGAATTCATTGCAGAGCCTTCCCATGACCACCTTTTTTGCTGATGATCAATACGGTTGCTCCTTTCCAAAGTACGATAAAGAATGGCTTCATATTTTTCCTATTTAAAATAAATGCCAACACATTTTAACATACTCATTATGTTGGTTTGTATAATTTTTTCTCTATGGTTTATAAAACAACTCATCACCTAATTTTTCTCTCTGGTAAAAGTTTAAAATAATTAGAGATGTAACTCAGGTATCAATGAATACCAGCACTTCTCTGAAATAAATCATTTTTTTAATCTTATAGACCCTGCATCAAGGCACTGACTATACTTTCCTTTCTGCTTGTAGCATTATAAAAAATTAGAGCTAAATTTGTAGCCTATTTCTAGCAACTGTACAAAGACTGAATGGTATACTTTTATGTGTGCTAATTGTACCATATGATTTATTATTTGCCTACCTTAACCTTCCCCTCTGCTTGATTCTCTCAATCATTTACTTTATCAACTGGTGGGGTATGTATTTTAAGCCACCTTAAGTTCTTTGTGGAATGAGGCAGAAAAAAATAAGTATGCATAAAGTTAAATCTATGCCAGAGTCATCTATTATACTCACACTTGCAACAGCTTAAATTCTGGTGATAACTAATATAAATAAAGTTTCAAAAAAGATAATCAATGTCTTTGCCTTGACCTCAACTTCAATTTAAGCTGGCCAAGATAACAGCTATACAAATTAAATGCCACACTGTGGCAAAACAACTCCACTTTCAGAAATGAGTTCTTTTCTCAGATGTTTCTCATTCCTGTGCTGTATCATACTATGGACTATACTCAGGTAAGCAAATCGACTTTCAGGGCCAGAGGTTTTCTATTCTTCCCCAAAAACAACTGCTTCATAGCAACATCATCCTTACAGTCTCAACACTGTTTCTCTGAGGGCAAAGACAAACATAAGAGGAAAATGGGCCGGGCTCGGTGGCTCAGCCTGTAATCCCAGCACTTTGAGAGGCCGAGGTGAGTGGATTGCTTGAGCCCGCGGGTTCAAGACCCGCCTGAGCAACTTGACGAGACCTCATCTGTACAATAAATCAAAAAATCAGCCGGGCGTGGTAGCGCACGCCTGTAGTTCCAGCTACTCGGAAGGCTGAGGTAGAAGGATCGCCGGAGCCCAGCAGGTTGAGGCTGTGGGAGCAGCCACTGCACTCCAGTCTGGGTGACAGAGTGAGAATCCAACTCAAAAAAAAGAAAAGAAAAGAAAAAGAAAACTATTCCAGTTCTCATTGGTTGCTATCTTCCAATAGGGCTTATGTTAATTAGAGATCAAGAGTTCATAATTATTCTAGAAATGATTGATTC
>NW_007257280.1:975001-982588 GCF_000164805.1 Carlito syrichta | reverse complement strand
GTGACAGAGTGAGACTCCAACTCAAAAAAAAAAAAAAAGAGGAAAATGGAGAGTAATCCATATCCTCTTAGGACAAAAGCAATTGCAATTCTTAAAATTTATCTAAGGTAATATTTAAAAATCATGTTTTCGAATAGAAAATTGTTCTAAATTACTTAGAAACCCTGAAACTATAGAAGACTAAGAACAGAGATTAATCTTATTATTATTAAAATACTTCTGATTCGTAAGAATTCTATCCCACTGCTTCCAAATGCATTGTCCTGTGCTCTCTTCCAGGTTCCTTCTCCCATTCGTGACCACCCAGGGCACACATGAAAGCTCCATTCCACCTCAAATATATCTCCTGTTCATACTCACCCCTCCTCAGCACCAGTGAGTCTGGGTTTTTTTCTATTCTCTGGAATTTCTCTTTCTTTTGCTATGGGTAGCCTACATACAGTGTCCCATGATCCTTGCTGTCTGAGATTCCCACACTAGCTGTTTATTCTCTTTTACCCCTTCTCCTGCCATGTCTCTGGCTTCCTTTCTGTCTGCATGTCATTTTGTTGCACCCTTTTGTCTTCTCTCTCTCTCAGCTTCCTCTTTCTCTAAGATGATCTTTTTAGTGTGTGCCTCAGTCCCTGGGACTCTCTCTCTCCCTTGGGACCCTTCTTCACTCTATACAGTTTCCTATTTTACTTTATTTGGTTTTCAAACTGTCTTTACTTAGTTCACACCCTCTCTCTGGCCTTCATTCGTTTACCACAGAAAAGTAAAATAAGAGGTCATTTCACAGAAGATGATGGAGAGTGACAGAAATTATGAATGAGAATCTATCAAAAACTGAAACATGAAACACACAGAGCATAAACAACCACAGAAAAAGGTTCAGAAAGAGAAAGAGGTAATGGGCCATGGATGGGGAACATATGGCATGAGACAAGTCCCAGAATCAGGAAGATCTCCAGATGGGGCATAGAGTTGGGGTGAAGCATTTGCAAAAGCAAATGAGTGTGTTGGGAAGGAGGAAAAGTGAGAATCACAAAGAATAACAAAGAAGAAGCTTTATGGGAGAAATGGAACCAAAGAGAAAAGGAAAGAAAAAGAAAAAATTAGAGCAACAGAAAATAAAAGAGAGGTTAAAAATACACATGCAATGAAAGAATGACAGCAGAGACTTCAAAAATGGGGAAAAACAAAGAGAAGTTAAGACAAAGCAGGAGAAAAAAAAAAAAAAAGCAAGCCAATCCAGGCAGAAAAAAAGGCCAGAGTCAGACAGAGACCCAAAAACAGATTAAGACTTATTTAGGGACACTTGAGAGTCCTGGAATAAAGAGACAGAGAGAATGCCCATAAGAAAGAGAATAGAGCCAGGCTCGGTGGCTCAGCCTGTAATCCCGCGCCTTCGGGAGGCTGAGGTGAGTGGACTGCCTGAGCCTGCGGATTCGAGACCCGCCTGGGCAGGCGAGACCTCATCTATACAATAAATAAAAAAATAAGCCGGGTGTGGTAGCGCGCGCCTGTAGTTCCGGCTACTCGGAAGGCCGAGGCGGAAGGATCGCCGGAGCCCAGCAAGTTGAGGCTGCGGTGGCCGGGAGCGGCCACTGCACTCCAGTCTGGGCGACAGAGTGAGACTCCAACTTAAAATAAAAAGAATAAAGAGAATAGTGTCATAGAAACCATGCCAGATTTAGAAGGATCCGAGCATACTCAGAGCAAAGTAGTGGAATGACCTGCAAGAAAAAAAACTGGTATCAAAGACAGAGAATCATACAGAATGAGAGGTAGCCAGATGCCCAGTATAAACAACCAAAAAACAAACTGATTAAAAAGAGACAGAAGGGGAAAAGAGAGGGCATAACAAAGTCACTGACTCATACCAATAGAGTGCGAAAGCCATTGAGAAAGAACCCAGAAAAGAAAAGAGATCGGCAGTGCCATAAGAGAATACTGACTATGAACCACAGGTCCAGAGGAGCCCTGTCAGGAAAGGGAATGTGAGGAGCACAGGAAGGGAGAATGAGGAGGGAGAGTAGGAGTGCACACACGAGGGACCCAAGGAACCTGAAAGACAGAGCAAGTATATCCGATTCGGCTGGGGAGTCAGGCCATTAGAGGAGCTGTGAGAAGTCAGTCAGACTGGGGCATGTCAGAGAGGATCAGATGGTGGGGTTGGCCCTCATTCTGTAGACAATGAGACAACAGTGAATGTTTTTGGTAATAGAGAGTGCAAAGCCCTGGGGCCACAGGCGCCTCAGGTGCAAAGCCCTGAAGGCAGACTGGGCTCTGTTCCTGGATCTGCAAGCCTCCACCATCCCTAGGTGCTTGGGGCTAAAATCCTGAGATCATATCAGGACTGGGAAAGAGCCACTACCACTGAAGAGAAGAGGAAGCTAAGAAGAAAGCTGGGATTGGTTCCCTTTCTACAGGGCTAGTAAAGGCAGAGAAGGGCTAAGAAAAATAATAATCCAGACCCAGGCAACACAGTGTATCATCTGAATAGGCTATAAAATTATGTACCCTTTCTTCCTCTAACTTCTGCTTTCGTTTTTCTTCCGCGGATATTCTCCGCTGCTCATCTTTCTCTTTTTGCTCTCTCAGCTTTCGCTGCTTTTCTTCCATCTGTTTTTCATATTGGATCTTGGCCTTTCTTTCTTTTTCAAGTAGTTGTGTTTCTTTATTGGCTGAAATATTCCAAATACATTTTCAAGGTATAAGAGCCAAGAAAATATTTAAGTTTTCCACATTACGCATATAGAAGGAAAAAGTTACTGTATCTCATTCTCTTTCTTAAAGTAACACAATCTATGCTAGTAACTAAAGATTTACTATAAAAATGAACAGAGGTGGCCACTAAAGAGTCATTTTCACTAAGTGTTCACCTAACTTTGGAGAACTGAATTGCCTATGCCAGATGACTCCCATCCTGTCCAAACTACAATTCTAAATTGAGAAGAAATATTTTCTTTTATGTGATATTTCTGCTGATTTGAACTAACGTCAAACACCACCAGATTAATATGCTGTATGTTAAATATAAATTTAAAAAAATACATGGTCAGTATATACATTTTGTTTCCTACTTTAGGAAAGTTCTTATCTATACAGACCATATTAAACATGATGGTTTTACATTAATGGACTTAGCCATATACCATGTTATAGAAAAGCATACTTGTTCCCTATATTCAAATTTTCCCTCACTAAATGCTTCTGAACTGTGACCTTGCATAAATTAGGATCTTAAAGGATAATCTTTCTATGACTTCAGAGCATGTTTTTACCTTTTTTATGTTGGAGTTATTAGCAACTTATTTTCATTTTTATTATCACTTTTACTGAATTCTTACTCTGCTTGTTTCTATAACTGAATAAATTTTCACTCCTTAGTTTTCAGAAAATCAAACCTAATGAAACTATACCTGCAAAAATTAAACAATTTAGTGAAATTGTTACTTGATTTAGTACAAAGATTTAAATCCAACATAATACATAATATAAAATTATAATCAATGATATAAACAAATCAGGAAACAATTAAAAACACTTTGAAATACACAACATAAAATACATTCATTTTGATTTTTTAAAAAAGTCTAAAATATACCATCTTGCTGTCTCCATTTTTCTTCCCTGCGTTCCTTTGCTAATCTTTGTTTTTCATCATATTTAAGCACAGATCCATCTATTACTAAAAAAGAGAATATTGTTAGACATTAATAGGATATCACACTTTAAAGATATGACACTTTGCCATCTATAAAAGCATTATAGAAATTATACCTGGTTTACATGCTGATCTTATATTTGAAGACTGGTGTGCAGCAGGGCTAACTCCACTTTGATTCCTCCTTTCTTCAGCAATGGCATGAGCTGCTGCAACTAAAATACAGGGAGATAAAGGAAAGAGATTAGATGTTAAGAAAACAAACAGCTAATATAAAAGTCAGCAAACCACAGCCAATTGTATGTTGATAATAAAGGATATGGCCACTTCTACAAGGTAAAATGGCTGATTTATCTGGGTCAACAACAAACATAAATTGAGTATATATGTTGTTCAACAATACTTTAGCAAAGTAAAACAAAGTGTTTACTGTGGATGTTCCAGGGCATTTGCGAACATAAATTATTAGCGTTATTAGTGGCAGTGACAGCACAAGCTTGTGAATGAGTTGGAACAAGTGATTAAAAACTTTGAAAAATGTCTCAGACAAGACATTATACAAAGTATGAGAAAAACTGAGCTGGCAAGGAATTGGAAAAAATGTTTCACTATAAATTGGGAACTTAGAGCCGGGCTTGGTGGCTCAGCCTGTAATCCCTTGCTTGGGGAGGCTGAAGTGAGTGGACTGCCTGAACCCGCGGGTTCGAGACTCGCCTGGGCAACTTGGCGAGACCTCACCTCTACAATAAATCAAAAATTAGTTGGGCGTGGTAGCACGCGCCTGTAGTTCCGGCTACTCGGAAGGCTGAGGCGGAAGGATCACCAGACTCCAGCAGGACGAAGCTGCGGTGGCTGGGAGCAGCCACTGCACTCCAGTCTGGGTGAAAGTGAGACTCTAACTCAAAAAAGAAAAGAAAAGGAAAAAAAGGTTAAAAATCTATGGATCTAAATCTGGAAGGAAAGTGTTAACAGTAAAAGCCTCAGAAATCGGGCCCAATATCAAGGAGTAACCTTATAAATTACCTGTATCAAGGGCTTTCTTTCCTGGCTGCAAGCTACAGTCACCTCAATCACCTTTAAAAAATTAGCAAGGCCTGCCCCTCTTCCCCCCACCCTCCAGTTTCCGGCCCAGTCATCTACAGTTGTTAAAAGCTCTATTCTGATTAAAAGTGAAGGTAAACCGGGCTTGGTGGCTCAGCCTGTAATCCAGCGCCTTGGGTGGCTGAGGTGAGCCCGCGGGTTTGAGACCACCTGGGCAACTTGGGGAGACCTCATCTCCACAATAAATCAAAAAATTAGCCAGACATGTTAGCATGCGCCTGTAATTCCAGCTACTCAGAAGGCTGAGGCGAAGGATCGCCAGCACCCAGCAGGTCTAGGCTGCAGTGGCCGGGAGTGGCCACTGCACTCCAGTCTGGGTGACAGAGTGAGACTCCAACTCAAAATAAAAACAATAAAAAAAGTGAAGGTAGAAGAGCCACTCATCTACAAGAAGGAGAGGATAACATTCTAGGTAGAAAAATGTTAGGCAAACAAATACAAATTATACAAAGTGCTACCATATGTCTTATGTAAACAGGCAAAAAAGTGATAAACTTTAATAAGGGTGGAATATAAGATTAGAAAAACACAACTTCAGGGAAAGTAAGAAAAACTAAAATTACAGGCGCTACACATGAGTTATTATAGGGGAATCCTTAAACCCTTTAATTCCATGTATCTAAAATGCCCAATACTGGACATCTCCAGGAACGGTATGGAAAATAACACTGAAAACTCTATTCTAACTTTATATAAAAACGCAGAAAGCATACCTTGCAATATTGCATACAAGTCTGGTCTATATCAAGGAAAATATAACAATTGAAGATGGGCAGTTAAAATAAGGGAATAGAGGGGCTGTCCTGCACCAGAATGAATGGACTCTGAGATGTTAGCTGCCACTGAAGAAAGTTATCTAGGAGCTATTTTACATTATAACCTTGAAAATGATAACATGGCCGGGCTGGGTGGCTCAGCCTGTAATTCCCCGTTTTGGGAGGCTGAGGTGAGTGGACTGCCTGAACCCACGGGTTCGAGACCCGCCTGGGCAACTTGACCAGACCTCATTTCTACAATAAATCAAAAAAATTAGCCGGGCATGGTAGCGTGCGCCTGTAGTTCCAGCTACTTGGAAGGCTGAGGCAGAAGGATCGCAGGAGCCCAGCAGGTCGAGGCTGCGGTGGCCAGGAGTGGCCACTGTACTCCAGTGTGGGCGACTGAGTGAGACTCCAACTCAAAAAAAAAAAAAAAAAAAGAAAGTGATATCACAATTGCTGCCATAGGGATCACCATTTCAAAAGATTATTATTATTATTTTTTTTGCCCTAGAGACCTAACATCTCGGATAATCTATGATTTAGCTAAATTTGAAGATTAGGCTCTTCTCAGCTTCCTTAATAATTTAACTACTAGCAATTCTGTGGACCACACTTATCTTCTGAATTTGAGCATCAATGCATCAACGAAAATTCTCAAGTATAGTCTACAAATTATCACTGCCACATACCTCCCACTTACAACATTTGTGAGCACAGAGAAAACAATAAAGTACATTGTAGTACTGTTTTTGCATATTCAGTTTTCCTGTTTAGAAGTTCTAAGTATAGTTTGTATTTAATACAACTGAGCTGAAAATTTCTCTCAACATGTACATTTCTACCAGATAATTTTTCTTTTTTTGAGTTGGAGTCTCACTCCGTCGCCTAGACTGGAGTGCAGTGGCCGCTCCCGGCCACCGCAGCCTCGACCTGCTGGGCTCCGGCAATTCTTTCGCCTCAGCCTTCCAAGTAGCCGGAATTACAGGCATGCGCTACCACGCCCGGCTGATTTTTTGATTTATTGTAGAGATGAGGTCTCGCTGCCCAGGCGGGTCTCAAACCCGCGGGCTCAGGCAATCCACTCACCTCAGCCTCCCAAAGGCGTGGGATTACAGGCTAAGCCATCGAGCCCGGCTTCTACCAGATAATTTAAAGATCTTAGAGGTAGCTGTGGTGGGAATAATGAACCAAATCATATAAAGGCTATTGTGGCAATAATAACAAATCTGATTTTTAGACCTTTATATCCAAATTCCTACTGGCAAGAAATTCATTCACAGAAAACACATGATTTAAAAATTATTTAAAATGTCCAGGAAATAGGAGAAAGCCTTTATGTATGGGCTTAACAGAGTTAATGTTTTAATCAACTTCATTGAATGAGAGAATTTATTTAACAGGCATTTAAATGAATGAGGGCAGCCGGGCTTGGTGGCTCAGCCTGTAATCCCGCGCTTTGGGAGGCCCAGGTGAGTGAATTGCCTGAGCCCAAGGGTTCGAGATCCACCTGGGCAACATGGCGAGACCTCATCTCTACAATAAATCAAAAAAATCAGCCGGGCACGGTAGCGTGTGCCTGTAGTTCCAGCTACTTGGAAGGCTGAGGCGGAAGGATCATCAGAGCCCAGCAGGTTGAGGCTGCGGTGGCCAGGAGCATGCCACTGCACTCCAGTCTGGGCGACAGAGTGAGACTTCAACTCAAAAAATAAAAAAATAAATAAATGAGGGCATTTACTTAATATTTACTTAAGAGTAACAGCCAGGTACAATAAGTATGCCACAGTATTTCTGTATATATTATTTCTGTAGCTCTTCTACTAACTCTAAATCTGAAATTAACCTGAAAAGTAAAATTTATCTTTTGCCTGGAGATTAAATAAGAAAATTTGTAGTGTATTACTAAAATTGAATTATGAATCTTAATCAGTACTTATGGTACTTTACTAAAAATTGCCGTAACAAATGTTATATAGCACTTTACCACTTACAAAGTTCACTTGTAATATTTCTTTTTTTATCTTCTTTTTTTTTGAGTTGGAGTCTCACTCTGTCGCCCAGACTGGAGTGTAGTGGCTGCTC
>NW_007257280.1:972821-974981 GCF_000164805.1 Carlito syrichta | reverse complement strand
ACGCCCGGCTGATTTTTTTGATTTATTGTAGAGATGAGGTCTCGCTGCCCAGGCGGGTCTCGAACCCGCGGGCTCAGGCAATCCACTCACCTCAGCCTCCCAAAGGCGTGGGATTACAGGCTGAGCCACCGAACCCGGCTTTTTTATCTTCTTTTTAAAAATTTTCTTTTATTTATTGTAGAGACGAGGTCTCACCAGGTTGCCCAGGCTGATAGTAAACTCCTGGTCTCAGGCAATCCTCTCACCTCAAGTTTCCCAAAGTGCTAGGATTATAGGCTTGAGACAATGCGCCTGGCCACTTGTAATATTTCATTTAATGCTTACCACAATCTTAAAAGTAGACATTATTTTCCTCAATTTTTTTTTTTTTTTACAGATGAGAAAAGTGAAGGTAAATATAACTTTCCCAGATCATACAGGTAGTAAGTGGTGATGTCAGAGTTCGATTTAATTGAAGCAACTTTATTTTGAAATATTAAAGTATTAATAAAAAATAAGAAAAAAACAAGCCACAAAAATCAGGCAGATTCATGGAATTTTGACTCAAACTGCAAAAATCAAAGTCATAGGACTGAGAGAAACTTTCAGAAGAACCCCAAGTTTAAACCAAAGACAGCATTCTGGAAGATAATACAAACTGGAGACAATTTTCTATCATTTAGAGCTGTCTGCAACAGAATGGCTATTTGGAAAAATATTAAGCTCCCCATTACATACACATTTAGGTTGTAGAAGCTGCCCAGGATTTTATAGCTGGCACCCTGGATGCTAGATTAGATAAACCTTAAGGTTTCTTCAGCTCTAAAATTGTATGCGCCAGACATGGTGGTTCATACCTGTAATCCCAGCACGTTGGGAGGCCGAGGTAAGAGGATTGCTTGAGCCTAAGAGTTTGAGACCAGACTAGGCAACATAGTTGGCTTGTCTCTACAAAAAAAATCTTTTAAAATAGCCAGGCATAGTGTCGTTTGCCTGTAGTCCCAGCTACTTGGGAGGCTGAGACAGAAGAATCACCTGAGCTCAGGAGACTGAGGCATCCGTGAGCTGTGATCTTGCCACAGCACTTCAGCCTGGCTGACAAAGTAAGATTCTGACTCCAAAGAAATAAAATTCGATAATTTGCCTCTCAATCTCAGCAGCTTTTCGTGTAGTTGGAGAAAGTATTCTTTGAATAATTTATTCTAATTTGAGAAATTGTGAATTTAGAAAAACAGGAAGGGAAATGTTGATAATCAATGGAAAAGTTTCTTATGCTCATCGGGTTGAAATATTCAAATAATTTTTTTTTTTTTTTTTTTTTTTTTAACATGGCTTTTAAGTTTTTGGTTTGAAATACTGTAAATCCAAACTATCCCTACATAATTTACTTTTCAGCATCTGATATAAAATGCTTTTAGAGGGTTATCCAGATCACAGCTCCTTCAACATATTGGAATAAGTGCTGGCTAATTTAAATTATTGAAACAAACCAGTGTCAGAGAACCTTAGATACCATTAAGCAATACAACGATTTACTGGAGACACACTCTCTGGGTGAACCATAAGCTAGAGACAGAAGATTCTTTTCTCCCTAATGAAATTATGAAAGTGTATACAGTATTTGTTTCTGACATTCTTTGCATAATTGACTTAAAATGTTCTTATATAACTAACATATAGCCTTCCAATCGCCGCCAAGCTAAATTCTTAATTGCAAATTTACAAAACCCAAAGGTTTCAATAAAATTGGGTTGCTTTTTTTCACGCACATAGCATACTAGCCTGAGGGCAGGTTAAAAGCAAGCTCTCATAGGATAGCAAGAAATCCTATCTCCCTCAGGAACTGGAGCAGTCTCCTAAACGGAGCAACTCGCCGCCAAATGTTTTAAGGTTAACGTTTTGTGTTAGTTTTTGGCTGAGGGGGAGGAGGACTTTTTGACGAGGGGACCCGTTAAGGAGAAAGAACTCAAGTGCTAATTCTCATTCAGGTTCAGCCTATGGACCGCAAGATGTCCCACGGAAGGTGACATCTTGTCGAAGTCATGTAGTACAGCAGGCAAATGAGGAGATGCGAAGAGCCAAGTTTCATACCAACTTTCAGAGCAAGTTTTAAAGACCCCTGCGCCCCCCTGCGCCCCCCGCCCCCGCCACCCCTCCTAGACCCTGACCAGGCAAGGACTG
>NW_007257280.1:968561-972601 GCF_000164805.1 Carlito syrichta | reverse complement strand
TGGACCGGCCGCGGAGGGGCGGAGCGGGGCGGGGTCCGAAGAGCCGCCGCGCCCGCCTGGGACCCGCAAACTAGCCAGGGCTGCTCTCCACCCACCACGTCCGGACCGGCTGGGCAGGGACTACGTTGTCTAAAGAAACCCTCTCCAGCGTTCGGTGTTCTACCCCCCTGCATCCTGGGGCCAGCCAATCGGCATCGTGATTGGCCATTCAACATTCCTTTTCTTCTTTCTTCACCTCTACCTAGCAACGCGGTAGCATTCCTTACCCATTCATTTGTTCATTTAAAGAGCATTTTACGGCGTGCCTCCTGGGTGCGCTGGTATCCTGAGTTTACTAGTCCTTGAAACACGACACAAAGAAAGGCCCAAGTTGGGGGAAGGGGCCCAGGGAGAGGTCGGGAGAGGCTAGGTTGCTGTGAGGTGCTAGGGGCCCCATCATGAGTGGAGATTTCCTTAACCTGTGGCAAAATAAATCATGACACTGTTAGATCTCAAAGTGGAATAAACTATCTTTAGGGTGTTTGTAGGTCTTTAAGGGAAGCAAAGAACTTATTGGCATCAATCTCTTTGGATTTGGGGGGAGGCCCTTCGAGGTTGCAGAACGTTTTGCCCATTCACAGTGAACAACTTAATTGGCCTGAGGCACCTTTGGGGGACTGGCATCACTTCATGGGCACTTACCTGTGCAACGTGGAGCCACCCCCGTTATGACAAATGGTTATAAGGAAGCAGTTTATAGTTGGGGCCATAAGTGCAGTGCAGGAGATTCCCAAATGGGGCAGGAAATCACTTGTGAGATGAGCACTAAGATGAGCCCATTGAGTCTAACAATGACCTGGGAGGCTGGGCTCACTCATGTAATCCCAGCACTTTGGGAGGCCGAGGTGGGTTGATTGCTGGAGTCCAGGAGTTGGAGACCAGTTTGGACAACATAGTGAGACCTTGTCACTACAAAAATTAAAATTAAAAAATTAGCCAGGCGTGGTAGCATGCGCCTGTAGGCCCAGGTACTCACATACTGAAGCGGAAGAATTGCCTGAGCCCAACAGGTTGAGGTGGTGGTGAGCCCTAATGGTGCCACTGCACTCCAGCCTGGGTAACAGAGTGAGACTCCAACTCAAAATAAATAATAAGAGCCGGGCTCGGTGGCTCAGCCTGTAAACCCGCACCTTTGGGAGGCTGAGGTGAGTGGATTGCCTGAGCCTGTGGGTTCGAGACCCACCTGGGCAGCGAGACCTCATCTCTACAATAAATCAAAAACTCAGCCGGGCATGGTAGCGCATGCCTGTGATTCCGGCTACTCGGAAGGCTCAGGAGGAAGGATCGCCAGCGCCCAGCAGGTGGAGGCTGCGGTGGCCAGGAGCGGCCACTGCACTCCAGTCTGGGTGACTGAGTGAGACTCCAATTCAAAAAATAATAAATAAATAAATAAATAAATAAGAAAAGACATGGTAGCTATAAAACAGAAGAAGCTAAAAATATCAGACACTTATTTTACTCTTTACTATGTGCCAGGCACTGCTTCTGACTGCATTATATATACTAATTCATTTGGCCCTCCCCCTCTACTACCCTATGAGATATGTGCCGTTATCACCCCCATTTAACGAATGAGAAAATAAAGCACAGAGAGGTTAAATCATTTGTTCAGAATCAGACTAAATGGCAGAACGGGAATTTGACCCACAATGTCTGACTACAGTATCTATGTGCTTAGCCTTATGTGATACTGTTTCATGAGAGCTGAGACATATATAATTTACAAGTGATTAGTATCCAGAATGCAAAAAGATCTAGACATACATAAGAAAAAGACAACCAGCCGGGCTCGGTGGCTCAGCTTGTAATCCCGTGCCTTTGGGAAGGTGAGGTGAGTGGATTGACTGAGCCCGCGAGTTCGAGACCCGCCTGGGCAATTTGGCAAGACCTCATCTCTACAATAAATGAAAAATCAGCCGGGCATGGTATCGCGCGCCTGTAGTTTCAGCTACTTGGAAAGCTGAGGCGGAAGGATCGCCGGAGCCCAGCCGGGAGTGGCCACTGCACTTCAGTCTGGGCGACAGAGTGAGATTCCAATTCAAAAAAAAAAGAAAGAAAAAGAAAAAGACAACCTCCAAAAAGTGAGCAAAGGGCATAAACAGGCCTCTCACAGAAGAGAAAACACAACTGGCCGATAAACATAAGGAAAATCATTCAAACTCTTTAGAAGTCAGTACAAATGAAAACCACAACAAGATGTCATATTACACCGACATATTCAGCAAAAATTAAAGCATAAACTATAAGTATTGGTGAAGATGTCTATTAATCCTAGTGGGAGGCAAACAGTTTGGCATTATAGCACCCAAAATTCTGCTTCTAAGTAAATACATGAGATCTAGGATGGTAGTCATGATTATTAATATGGCACACATGCAATTAAGGCATTTACAAAGCACACACACACAAGTTCAACTTTGATGAACTTATCCAGAACTTCACAAACAGAAAATCTAGCACAGCACAACAGCAACTTTGTATGTAGCTCATTGCAAAAATCTAATAGTGAAGAAACATTCAGACAAATCTAGGCTGTGGTAAACAAAACAACTGGCCTGGATGCCTTAAAAGATTAATGTCAAGAAAGACCAACAACAAAAATCAGGGGAGTGTTTCAGATCTCAAGAGGCTATAGAGGCCAAGTACAATGCATGATCTTTGATTAGAATCTGGATTAAAAAGAAAAGCTTTAAAGGGCATGCATTCATTATTGAGACAATTTGGAAACTGTGAATATGAACTGTATAGTAGATATTATTATTGTATGAAAGTCAAATTTCTTAGATGTGAGAATGATATTGTGGTCACAGAGGAAACTGTCCTTTTTCTTTCTTTTTTTTTTTTGAGTTGGAGTCTCCCTCTGTCGCCCAGGCTGGAGTGCAGTGGCATGCTCCCAGCCACCGCAGCCTCGACCTGCTAGGCTCCGACGATCCTTCTGCCTCAGCCTTCCAAGTAGCTGGAACTACAGGCGCGTGCTACCACGCCTGGCTAGTTTTTGATTTATTGTAGAGATGAGGTCTCGGTAAATTACCCAGGCAGGTCTTGAACCCGTGGACTCAGGCAATCCACTCACCTCGGCCTCCCAAAAGTGCGGGATTACAGGCTGAGCCACCGAGCCCGGCTGTCCTTTTTTTTAAGAAATACATGCTGAAGAATTTAGGAGTGAAACATCACAATGTCTGAAACATATTAACAGGTAGCTCAAGGGCAAAATAGATAAAAGCAAATATTACAAAATATTAAACATCTAGATGCACGGATACTCGTTTTTCTATTCTTTCAACTCTTCGGTAGGTTTGAAGTTTTCCAAAATAACTTACTAGGAGATTTTTTTTTTCAATCTAGGGAGTTTATCTTCAGCTTACTTTTAAATATTGTCCCTTTGAAAACTAAAATTTGATTGGGAATTGCATATGGGGAGTCACCATCAGTAATCTCTTCAGCGTATAGAGCCTCAAGGCCTTAGTCCGCCAGGGTGTCAGAGGAGGAGGGGCGATAAAACATTCACAAACAACCAAATACAGACAGCGTGTGCTAGGAGCCAGGTGAGTAATTAGAATGGCCTCCAAGAGCTCAGAGGGATGAAAAAATCAGTCCTGTTTGGGGCAATCAGAGAAGGCTTTGTGCAAGAATTGGCCCTTATTCTAGACCTGAGGGAAACAGAGAGCTATTACTTCACTTCCAGAGGAGAGTAACTATGCCTTAATTCCAGCCTGTGGTGGCTGAGTGGGGAGATGGGCCCATCTGTGGCCAGATCTTCCTTCCCACTTTTCAAAATAAGCTGGAAATCTAGATTTTAATGTAAAATTTCTTATTTTTAAAAGATGACAGCACTAAACATGGTGCAGGGCAAATAAGATGATCAAATACTTCATCAATATTCAACTTCCCAAGGGCCTCATTTTAAATGTCTGAATAAAATCCAAAGGAAGCCGGGCGCAGTGACTCAGCCTGTAATCCCGCACCTTTGGGAGGCTGAGGTGAGTGGATTGCCTGAGCCC
>NW_007257280.1:962107-968376 GCF_000164805.1 Carlito syrichta | reverse complement strand
CCTCAAAAAAAAAAAAAAAAAAAAATCCAAAGGAAGTCCACGCACTGCATTATTTGATATGTTTATTTTTTTACTTTTGGAGTTGGGTTCTCACACCATCGCCAGGCTTGAGTGCAGTGGCATGAGCATGGCTCACCACAGCCTCAACCTTGGCTCAGGTGATCCTTCTGCCTCAGCCTTCCAAGTAGCTGGGACTACAGGCACAGGCCACCACACTCGGCTAATTTTTGGTTTGTTTTTTTTTTTTTATAGAGACAAGGTCTTATTATGTTGTCTAGGTTGGTCTCAAACTCCTGGACTCAAGTGATTTTCCTTTCTTGGCCTCCCAAAATTCTGAGATTACAGGTGTGAGCCACGTCCAGTCACATGATTTGATATGTTTTTAAAGCATCTTTTATTTATTTATTTATTTATTTATTTATTACTATTTATCTAAAGTTGGAGTCTCACTCTGTCACCCAGACTGGAGTGCAGTGGCATGCTCCCGGCCACCTCGACCTGCTAGGCTCTGGCGATCCTTCCACCTCAGCCTTCTGAGTAGCTGGAACTACAGGCGTGTGCTACCATGCCCAGATAATTTTTTTTTTTATTATTGTAGAGATGAGGTCTCGCCAAGTTGCCCAGGCTGGTCTCGAACCCGCGGGGCTCAGGCAATTCACTCACCTAGGCCTCCCAAAGCACGGGATTACAGGCTGAGTCACCAAGCCCGGTCAGCGTCTTTTAATCTATAGATAAGACCTCTTTCCCTCTAACATATTTGGTAGGTTACTGTGAGATTTAGCATTCTTTCCTTTATTCAGTACGTAAGTCATCCAATTAAACTTTTACTGACCGCCTGATCTGTGCCCAGTAGCGTGGAGATAAAGCAACAGTGAAGTAATCCCTGCCATCCAGGACCGCCAAATCTCATTGACTCTACGCTAGTGATGTATCAGATACCCTTAAACATTTCCTTGGAGCTACAGCAGCTCCCTAAGGAGCCTCCAGGAGACTATACATTTCTCAGAAAAATATTGTATCCAAAAGCTGCCAGCTTGGAAAGACTGGAGTCTATTCTGGAACCAAAACAGACTG
Source organism: Carlito syrichta (assembly GCF_000164805.1). NCBI lineage: Eukaryota > Metazoa > Chordata > Mammalia > Primates > Tarsiidae > Carlito > Carlito syrichta. Next base: position 967,302 of record NW_007257280.1, on the reverse strand, counting down.
AGAGCTGGGAAAAAACCCAGGCGGCTCCTCTCCTCTCCTCCCTGTATTTTGGAAAGCATGTGCTCCCCAGTGAACACAGAACTGAAATCCTGCTCCCTTTTTTTTCCTCCTAGGCTATTTTTTCTCCTTAAACCTTACACCATCAGGAAAAACATTCAAAACCCACAGTCATAATAGGTCTAGGAATTGTCACATTTGTTTCTGTTGAAAGATGGAGTTTTCAAAAATTGAATTCACATATAATAAACATTTAGGGAACTTGCCAAGTCTAGCAAATTTGCACTTAAACTGCTATCACCACAGCCCTATAGTATGAGTTTTAAGTTTGCCAGCCATGTGATGACTCTTTCTCTTCATCCTGAACTACCTGTTAGATTTATCCATCATATGTGCAGTCGAAACAAGGCTCTAGTTTTGTATTCTTTCTCCTGTTATCTCTGTCTCTTGCCCCTTATCTGTTGCAGCTTAACTGTGATGTTTCATTCTGGACTCATCTTTTGCCAAATCTATTCATATTTTTGCTTTGTTTTCCCAAATCTGTAGTTTCTTTCCTCTTAAGTTACAGACTTAGCTCAGGGCCTGGTCATTTCTTGGGTGATGGCAGCTTTTTTTTTTTTTTTTGAGTTGGAGTCTCACTCTGTCATCCAGACTGGAGTGCAGTGGCCGCTGCCGGCCACCGCAGCCTTGACCTGCTGGGCTCCGGCGATCCTTCCGCCTCGGCCTTCCAAGTAGCTGGAACTACAGGCGCGTGCTACCACGCCCAGCGAATTTTTGATTTATTGTAGAGATGAGATCTTGCCAAGTTGCCCAGGTGGGTCTCGAACCTGTGGGCTCAGGCAATTCACTCACCTTGGCCTCCCAAAGCTTGGGATTACAGGTTGAGCCACCGAGCCCGGCCTGGGTGATGGCAGTCTTAACACGTCCAGAATTCTTACTGGAGCACTGCCCCCCCCCACCTCTACTGATCCTTCAGCTCCCCTACTTCCCATGGCACAGAGGACCAGGGTGAACTCATTCTCTAATTTCAGCAGGCTGCTCTATACCATCTCCTTTTAGAGTAGTCACAGGTCTTTCCTGGGGTGGGAGGCTGATTTTCATTGACTGAACTTACCAGAGTGGGGGCAGTGAACTTCTGAGGAGAGGAAGAAGAGGCTCCAGTTGCCACCAAGGGTATTTCCCTTCAAACTGGAAATTCAAACACATCTCAGAGAGGTAGGATGTGGCAGTAGTGGCAATATGCTTGGAGTATGTAGTAGGTAAATCGTGGATACTTCCTAGTAGATCATAAGTGCTGTCGTTTGCCAAATGCCTACTCAATGGCAGGCACAGTGCTAAAGGGTTGACAAGGATTATTTGACGTAGTTCTCACCACAACTTTATGAGGTAACTTCTCTTACCATCCCCATTTTGCAGATGAGAAAGCAGGCTTTAGGAAGTTAACTAACCCGCCCAAGGTTAGCGCAGCTAGGAAGTAGCAGAGTCAAGATTCAAGTTCATGTATATCTGACTGGAGGGCTCATACTCCTTCCACTGGGCCTCCAAGTTTACCAGTTGATGAGCCCTAGTACAACACACAGTACACCACCCTATACTGTGAGTTTTAAGTTTACCAGGCATGTGATGGTTCTTTATTTCCATCCTGAACTACCTGTTAGATTTATCCATCATATGTGCGGTTGAAACAAGACTCTAGTTTTGCATTCTTTCTCCTGTTATCTCTGTCTCTTGCCCCAATATCTGTTGCAGGTTGGCTGTGATATTTCATTCTGGACTCGTCCTAGTGAATGTTGTATCTTCCACTTCTTCTCTGATCTAATTCCCACACTTTGGCTACTGAGCCTTTTCAACGTTGTGTTATCTAATTGGTAAGATAGTTACACAACTGTATCTTCCAACCCAAGTATCAGTATAGCCTTTAGTGAAATTGACTCAAACTATTGAATAAGAAACCACTGAAAATTGGTGTTTACAATAGCAAAAACATGAAACCCACCATGCTGCCCATTGAAGCTGGACTGTATTAAAAACATGTATACAATGGAATATTATGCCGCCATAAAGAAGGACAAACATATGGACTTTGCAGCAACTTGGACGCATTTAGAGTTGATCATACCCAGTGATCTATCACCGAAACGAAGGACAGAATACCATATGTTCTCACTCACAAGCAGACTTTGAAAAATTATCATAATTCTATGAGAAGGGGATTGGCAGTAGTGGGTAACTGCCAGGGGAGGAGGGATAGGATTGGCAGATGAGGGAAACTGCTAGGGGAGGGAGGGGCACACCTCATCAACAAGGGTACCTGAATAGTCAACGTTTGTATACCTAACCCTGAATTATACCCCACATCTTTAAAATTTTTAAAAAATTAAAAATTGGTGTTTAATATATGTCTTGCAATGGAGATAAATAAGACTTCTCTTAATCAGGATTCCTTCTAGAAAGGATCGTGAGACAATAAATGCTGAGTTCTTGGGTTTGATTTTAATATACATGTGTAAGGAAACTGTACCCCATTTATCACACTGGTTATCCTGTAAGAAATGTTTGTTGTATGAATGAAAGAGAGTACTAGAAGTCTCCCTGGGTATTGAAGGAGGAAGAAATGAAAATATTTTGAATGGCCACTCTAGTGTTGAAAAGGTCTAGACTTAAAATTATTAAAGGGCAAAAAAAAGTCCTCATTTTTTTTTCTTGACTTCAAATAAAGTAGAGCAAACATGGGCTGTGCCTTCACATTCTAAATACAGGCCTGCAATATAAGGGAAGCTTCATGGAATGCCAAAAAGCACAAAATATCAAGAATGCCCTTTAAAGACACTTTGGAATTTCTCATAGAGCTAAACATTGGTAAAACCCAGATGGGAGAAAATGAGAAGAAAAGAGGAGTTGAGATGATTTGTTAAAACACAGATTGCTGGGCCCCATTCCCAGAGTTTCTGATTCCATAAGTGTTATTATTTGTATAACATCTACTCCTGAGGAAATGTACCGAATAATGTCTAGTGTGGTGTCAATTACAGTTGAGTACTTAATACCATTGCACTTTGATGATGCGAAATATTAGAGATTCTAATAAAGATGTAGTGTCAGCCCCGCTCGGTGGCTCAGCCTGTAATCCTGCGCCTTTGGGAGGCTGAGGTGAGTGGATTGCCTGAGCCCGCGGGTTCGAGGCCCGCGGGTTCAAGACCCGCCTGGGCAACTTGGCGAGACCTCATCTCTACAATAAATCAAAAAAATTAGCCGGGCGTGGTAGTGCGCGCCTGTAGTTCCAGCTACTAGGAAGTCTGAGGCGGAAGGATCTCCGGAGCCCAGCAGGTCGCAGCTGCGGTGGCCGGAACAGCCACTGCATTTCAGTCTGGGCGACAGAGTGAGACTCCAACTCAAAAAAAAAAAAAAAAAAAGATCTAGTGTCACGTACATCCTGGATCCTTTGCCTTAGGGTACATCGAAAGTCAAGGTATTACCATGACATTATCAGTAAGCGTCACAATTAGGGAAGCGTATCACAATACAGAGAGGTGCAGCAGGGATGTCCAATGACATTTTGTACCACAATTCCCTGTGACAGAATCTAATACAACACACACAGGACAGTACATGAATGAACCCAACTACATTTTAAAATGAGCTAGTTAGATGAAGGAAGAAAAAGTAAAGACATCCAGGAAGTGAAATGAAGAAATTCCTCTGTGAATTGAGAGAGATGTTTCCCAGGGAACTTGGTCAGGTTCCTAGTAGACCATGCCCCCTCACCCATTATTCTCAACCCCCAGTGTATTATGTTGCAAACTCAGATGTCTCCATGACAGAGGGAATGGCTCTTTGCTTTGAGTGATGATCTAAATGTTTGGAAGCTGTGTGGATGAAAGGAATCTTATCCATATTTATACATTGCAATTCATTAATCATCATTTTATTTGAGACTACATGGTATTCTGAACATCAACCTACAGAATGGAAAAAAAATATTTGCAAGCTATGCATCCAACAAAGGCCTAACATTCAGGATCTACAAGGAACTTAAAGGAATTGACAAGAAAAAAACAACCCCATTAAAAAGTGGGCAAAGGACAGGAACAGACACTTCTCAAAGGAAGACATTCCAGCAGCCAACAAACATATGCAAAAATGTTCAGCCTCACTAATCATCAGAGAAATGCAAATCAAAACTATAATGAGATATCACCTCATACTGGTCAGAATGGCTGTCATTAAAAAGTCTGAAAACAACAGGTGTTGGTCAGGCTGCAGAAAAAAAGGAATGCTTCTACACTGTTGGTGGGAATGTAAACTAATCCAGCCTTTGTGGAAAGCAGTGAGGCGTTTTCTCAATGAACTAAAAATTGAGCTACCATACGATCCGGCAATCCCACTTGTGGAAATACACCCAGAGGAATATAAATCGCTCTACCAAAAAGATACTTGCACATGTATGTTCATTGCAGCACTATTCATAATAGCAAACACAGGGAATCAAACCAGATGCCCATAGAAAGTGAACTGGATAGGCCGGGCTCGGTGGCTCAGCCTGTAATCCCGTGCCTTTGGGAGGCTGAGGTGAGTGGATTGCCTGAGCCTGCGGGTTCGAGACCCGCCGGGGCAACTTGGCGAGACCTCATCTCTACAATAAATAAAAAATTAGCCGGGCGTGGTAGCGCGTGCCTGTAATTCCGGCTACTTGGAAGACTGAGGCGGAAGGATCGCCGGAGCCCAGCAAGTCGAGGCTGCGGTGGCTGGGAGCGGTCACTGCACTCCAGTCCGGGCGACAGAGTGAGATTCCAACTCAAAAAAAGAAAAAAAGAATGATGGTCTCCAGTTGCTATAAAGGACATGATTTTGTTTTTCTTTACGGCTGCATAGTAGTCCATCATGTACATGTACCACATTTTCCTTATCCAGTCAACTGTCTTTTTAATTTTTTAGTTTTTATTTTTTTGAGTTGGAGTCCCACTCTGTCACCCAGACTGGAGTGCAGTGGCCGCTCTCGGCCACTGCAGCCTCCACCTGATGGGCTCCGGTCATTCTTCCGCCTCAGCCTTCCATAGCTGGAACTATAGGCGCGCGCTACCACGCCTGGCTAATTATTTATTTATTTATTATTTATTTATTTATTTTTTGAGTTGGAGTCTCACTCTGTTGCCCAGACTGGAGTGCAGTGGCCACTCCCGCCCACCGCAGCCTCGACC
>NW_007257280.1:960159-962087 GCF_000164805.1 Carlito syrichta | reverse complement strand
CCACACCCGGCTAATTTTTGATTTATTGTAGAGATGAGGTCTCGCCAAGTTGCCCAAGCGGGTCTCGAACCCGCGGGCTCAGGCAATCCGCTCACCTCAGCCTCCCAATGCGCGAGTTTACAGGGTGAGACACCGAGCCCGGCTTCACTGTTTCTTCATGGCCAGTTCACAGCTCTATTTAGATAATGTGTATTTTGAGGGGGAAAGGACCGGAGAGTATAAAGGGACCTATGCACACATTCTACAGGGCACATTGGCCTATCGGCAAGCATATACTGGCAGCAAAGAGCTGAGACAGGTTTCGCCAACAGTTTCCCATCATCTTTTCATGAGACTGGGGTGAAGGACTAAGCAAAAGCAGAGCAAAACTTCTAGGGCTCAGGTTAGCCAAACAGCCAGCCTTTCCAGGTCCCTAAGAAGAATTTTATGGATGACTCGGGGTAGATGGGCAGGAGAAGTGAAAAAGTGCAGGTTATCCCTGAGACCAATGGATAAATGCATCATATTCCTCTGTTTTCATGAAAGACACACAGCTGCTTTTTCGTGTGGCCGCCGAGGTGTAACAAAGCTTATGACTTTTGGGGGTACATGAAGGTCATCGCGGCAAATATTTTCCAAAGACTTGTTGTAGAAAGATGGCTGTGAAAAAACTACTAGGATCACCACTGAAGCATATAGGTGGCTGCAGATGAATGTGCTTTTATCTGTTGTGTTTAAAGATGACTCCATTGCCTCGAGTGTGGCATGCAACATTTTGGAAGGAAAAATGAAGATTTATTCAAGAAAACAGATAAACAGAAGCAAATTGTGAAAGTGGATGTTTTGATGTTGATAAGCCCATAATAAATTGTAGAAAATTAAAAAAAGAAAGAAAGAAAGAAAGACACACAGCCTTGGACTTTGCTTTTCTTTAGTTTCCAGATGTTACTGTTGAGGACAGAGATCAAGAATGTCAGAGCTAGGAAGGACGGTCAAGGTCACCTAGTTTAATCCTTTCATTTTCTCTTGAGACTCAGAGAGAGGTGTTGACTCAAGTTCCCATTGCTTGAACCCAGGTCTCCTGACACCGTATCTCATGAATATTCCTTCTTCTACATACACGTGAAAGGCTGCCTAAACAATGTTTTGGAAGACAATTGCTGATCCAATGCTGGGAACCATTATGTAATTCAGCTGGAATTTGGCTTCTAGCCTCACAATGAAACTGAAAAGGAGATGGAAGGGAAATAAACAGAGACGCTGCAAAGTTGTGAAAGGCACACATTAAAGCTGTTCAGCAACCGTCCTTTTTGTAAAGGTCCTGTGAGTTGGCGTCTACCTGCTGTCCTAGACTCATTTCTCACTACTTTTCCCAGGAACCCTTTTCTGCACCAGCGACACCAGGCAATCACCTGGATCCAATGGGCCTTTGCCTCTTGATCTTTGTTTTTCGCCTACCTCACAGAGGTGTTGTTGAAATTCCGGATCACCTGACTCTGGAACTCAGGAGTTTTCCATCAGTATGAGGAGTCAGATGAAGAGAGGGATGCTAAAAATGATGCCTGGCAGCCAATGCCAAGGGCAAAATGAATGACCAAGTCCTACTGCCATATGAATCCAGGGTGAAGGTGGGAATGAGAGAGATGGCCAGGCACAAGAGTACCTAAGAGGCTTCATGGAAACAAAGGCTCTTGCAGTTTTGTCAGTGGTTGTTATTTATTAAATGGCAAGTTCTTTTTTTTTTTTGAGTTGGAGTTTCACTCTGTTGCCCAAACTGGAGTGCAGTGGCCGCTCCCGGCCACCGCAGCAGCCTCGACCTGCTGGGCTCTGGCAATCCTTCTGCCTCAGCCTTCCTAGTAGCTGGAACTACAGGCGCGCACTGCCACGCCCGGCTAATTTTTTTGATTTATTGTAGAGATGAGGTCTCGCCAAGTTGCCCAGGCGGGTCT